>NC_056728.1:662533221-662590721 GCF_019279795.1 Protopterus annectens | reverse complement strand
TCAGTAAAGATTGGAAAGTAAAAAAAAAAACATTAGTGTATAAAACAGTTCATTCAAACTTTTTAACCTTTAATTTTCTGTGTTTCAAAAAACATTTAATATTAATGGCTTCATTTAAGCCAGGTTATTAATTTATGTAGTTTTATATATATTGCTTAGTAATTAATATGTATATTTAATATTTAATTTTACATATACAGTGTTCTTATAAGAAATAGAGAATGTGTCTTTTATTTGCTGATATTTTAATTGTGATCAATTATGTATTTATCAATTAATTGGCTTTAATGATTTTTTTTTTAAAGTATTTTAGCTGAATATTAGTGGTTCAACTGTTTTTCTGAAGAAGTCTTTTTTAGACGAAAGTGTTGAATAAAGTCTTTTATACGCTAACGTTTTTTTTTTTTGCTTTCCAGTCTTTAATGACCATTGGGGCTGTTTGATTATTGGTGTGAATTTGGCATTGGTTCTACAGTTTTTCAAATTCTGGTTTATTAATTTCGTGGTATCTGATGGCCGAGATGGAAAGTGATCCTTTAATGGATATGACCTTACATTTTACACCTTCAGCTGGTAAAAATGGACTATTACATGTTTTGTTATCTCCCTTGACTGAAATACAAAAAACTTTGAAAGCTTTGGTCACCAAGCAAGGAGAGTTGCTGGTGAAGTATTGCTCAGATGATGGACAAACAACTGTTGCTGATTTAAACCTTAAGAGTATTTCTGTGGACAGCATGGCATCTGCTGGGACTACTGTGAAACCTCTACACTATAATAACATTCTTTCCATTTTGGACAATAGGTATGATCCGTTTCTTAAAGCAGATTAAAAGTAACCAAAGCAAAAAACAGAAGAATTTTACAACAAATTTGACAATTTATGCAAAATGTTGAAAAAGTATTGGTCTCTAGATTTGGAGATCAGATACTTCCAAAGGTGTATTGAGTTACAAATAGTGCCGAAGGGTCTAAGGTTTTTTAAATGTCCGAATGGTATTACTGCCTCAGATTCTTTTTTCGAAGAGCTTACCCACTTTTTAACAATGCTGCATTACAATTGTTGAAATTGCTTATTGATAATAATTACAAGAAGCTAATTTCCTTAAAAGAAGAAATATTAAAAATTGATGAGGAAGTAAGCTTATTGGCTGTAGATTTTGATCCAGGCAACCTTTATTAACAGGTACTAAAAGAAGTCGAGGTACATGAGACTGAGGTCATCGACCAAAAACATAATAAACTACTGAGGGGTGTTACTGCTTACGAAGATGGGTCTGCTTTTGCCAATTTTATTTCCCAGATGCAAGAAGTAAGAACAATAAACAGCCAGATATTGGATACAACACCAACAATGATAACAGAAAGGTTCCCGGTAATCGTAGGAGTGTGTTGAATAAGCCGTGTTGGGCAGCTGGGTCTGGTAACCAATCACAACCGTCTACCCTGCTGATGAAGTTTTTTAGGGTGGAGAGAACTGAAAACGTCCCTTCTGTGACTGAAAGTGAGGCAGTGGAGGGGAATGCTTCTGCTAGCAATGAACCTGCAGGTAACATGGTAGGCCATGCAGGGAATACTATGGGAATGCATCCTAAAACAAATTTTTTATCCAAGATGGAAAGCAAGAGTGTCAAGACTCGGACTATTAATACGAGCAGCCAGATTTCATCGTAGTCTTCAAACAACAAACAGTAAGAGGGTTTAATGATAATTTTAACATCATAAACCTGTCTGGTGCCATTTTAAATGACATGCAGATTAAAGTTCTGAATTATGGTTTTAACTTTGTGCCTGCAAAATAAAGCGGACTACAGTCGGACAGGTATTGATTTTAAACAGTACATCTGTAAATTAAATTTAGACTACTTGTTTAAATATATTGGACATGATACCTGTTGCTTTTTTAAACCTCCTAGTTATACACCGGTATTACACCAAATACTGAAGGTGTTTGAGGAGGTGTGTTTACAAGATATTAAAAATTATTTGGAAAAGGGTATTAAAAATAGGGGATGGGATGATAATATAACATCCCCTAAACATAAAGCTTTATTTGAATTGACTAGTAGATATGATTTAAGGTAGAAGAAAAGCAACAATGGGGGCAATATAGTAGTCATGATTATTGAACAATACAAAACATCTATGTTAAAAATGCTTAATAACATGGATGAATATTTAATGGTAAATGTTAGAGACATTTTTAGTAGTTTTCAATACATTCATTCATTCTTGTATGATGCCCTTATGCATCAAGTAATGGATATCAAGATGTGTAATTTCTGTCTTGTGGAAAAGCCAAGGGTCAGAACAATTTTCGGCATTCTGAAAGTTCACAAGTGTATGACGGACCCTCCATTTACACCGATTGTATCTACACCTCATTCTGTGACCGAAGGAAAAGCTTTGGTCATAGATTCCATGTTAAATACAGTTGTGCAAGGTTTAGCTTCTTATTTAAGGGACTCTTGGAACCTTTTGGATAAATTAAGAAAATTATTTTTTTATTTTACATTTAGTAACAGCCAGCATATTATTCTGACAATTGACGTGGTATCTTTATTCACCAGTATCCCTCACCAGCAGGGTGTGGAAGCCGTGAGGGAGTTTCTGATGAAACACAGCATTATAGGACACAACAAAGGCAATTTGGTATGTAGTTTTTTAGAAATAGTTTTGGAACATATTTTTTTTACATTTAATGGACAATTTTATAAACAATAGAAGGGGTAGCAATAGGTTCCTCGGCCGCACCAGCTTATGCAAACACCATTATGGCCTTTTGGGAATCTACAATTCTTACTGAAGTGAAAAAAATATATAATATATATTTTTATGCTAGACTTGTAGACAATTTGCCTTTTATAATGGAGGGGGACAAGGTATGGGTGAACAATTTTTGAAAGACCTTAATATAAGGTCAGGATTTTTGCAATTTGTTAAAGGTGATAGTGGAAGTAACGTTAACTTTCTGGTATTTGTTTATAGTGGAATGAAACAACTAGTTATTTGATAGTAAAATACACAGAAAAGAAACATTCACTAATGGTTACCTACATTACAAGAGCAACCATCCTTCTTTTATTAAGAAGAAAATCCCAAAGGGACAATATATAAGGGCCTGTCATATGACAACTTATTTTGTAGAGTTACAAAAAGAATTTGGCAGGATCACTTATATGTTTTTAGAGAGGGAATATGATAAGGAATATCCTGAAGTCCTTAAGCAGGACATTTTGGAAAAGAGGGAAATGTTATACCCTCCTATATTAAAAGTCTCTTTTGTCAGCAACAAAATGAGGGCATCAAATAATAAAGTAGTTAGTACTGTCTGTAATTTAGACATGACTGTAGGTAGTGGTAATATAAGGGAGATCATTCAGAAAAACTGGAAAATTTTGGAATGCAACACTGATTTAATTAAAGTGTTGGGATGCAAACCAAGTTTTGTTTACAGAAATAACAGCAGTCCTAAAAAATTGTTAGAAAAAAAGTTCTAAGGGGTTATGTCAATCAAAATTAAGTCATAAGGTTGGGATTTTCAAGTGCAGGCAATGTAATTTTTACAGATATATATCTGAAGGACCATGTGTAATGTTACCACACATTAAATGTACTTTTGGTTTTCCGGGTTATTTAACATGTAAAAGTAAGGGAGTGGTTTATATTGGATTATGTAGTGGATGTGAAGCATTCTGTGTAGGGATGACTACATGCACTTTAATGGAGCGTATGAGAGATCATTAGTACAGTGTAAAGAGAAAATATGTTAATAATGCACTATACAAGCATATGGAGAAGTGTAATAAATACAAAAGGTTTTTACTTTCAATATTAGATGTTGTTAAGTCTGACCCCGGGGGGGGGGGGGTTAAAAATTACTTAGAGCAGAGAGAAACTCTTTGGCAGGTTAAGCTAGGAGTGGACAAAAAAACCTGGCTTAAATGAAGCCATTAATATTAAATGTTTTTTGAAACACAGAAAATTAAAGGTTAAAAAGTTTGAATGAACTGTTTTATTAACTGATGTAGTTTTACATATATTGCTTAGACAAAAGCATTGAATTAAGTCTTTTATATGCTAAAGTTTTTTACTTTCCAGTCTTTACTGACGATTGGGAGCCTTTGCTGTTTGATTATTGGTGTGAATTTGGCATTGGTTCTACGTTTTTTCAAATTTGGATTTTATATAATACCCATATAGACTGAGAGAGTTGGTAGAATAACAGAATTTGTGTTAGCATGTATTTTCTGGAGGATATAAAATCTGAAACTCAACTATATGTTATTAATTAGTGACTTCAATCATCAGTGATTTGTCAGAAAACCACAAATTTTATGAGGAACAAACCAAAACTATAATGCAAATATCAGGATTCCCTGTGATAATCTGGAAAGTTGAGAGGTATGTATGACATGCAGCTAGATCAGGAAATATAGAAGTAGAGGAACATTTCTGAATGTTATAGAAAATATAAACCCCAGCAGAAGACTACCTGCAATGTGCACAAGCAACGTTCTGCAGAAACAGACACTGACATTGATCCACTTTTCAGCTTTTCCTTTTCACAGAACATTCCTATTATGCTAATCAATCGTACTGTATTAGGGAAAAAGCAGTGAAATTAAAGTCATAACAAGATTTCTTCACGTTTCTCACAATGTATTTGGAAATTCATAAACATCATCTATAGCTCTGTACATAGGTTTTGCATAGAGTGCCATATTCAAGGGCTAGTTACTGATATAAATCAGAAGTCTGGATCAACCACCAGGGGCAGACAACACACACATTGCACCTCACACATAGCCCTGGCAGTCAAGTATCACACACACAACATAAAAAGAGATATAAAGTGTATAAACACACACAGACACACAGACATGTACGCGCACACACACATAATAATTTAAATATCCATTTTGTTAAAAAAGTGTAAAAGTCCGCCAATTCCCTTTAGACTATAGGTATGACACCTGATAACTTTTAAACATGTAAACACTCATGGAAGTGGGAATTAGTCCACAAAACATTCATACTTATTCAGTACTTATGCACTTCCACAATACTAACATAAATTATGAATTGTAGTGAAACAATTCGGAGAGTGTCTCTGCTATAACCTCTCTTTTAGTATGATAAACTGCTAAAAAGGAGCTCAATGCTTCTTAAATCTTTAGTTCCTCATCATACCACTGATACACACTTACTGCTGTATTCTTTAACATAAGGACTTTATTTTCACCTCTCCAATGAGGGAAGATATCAATTATGTTTAAATTCTGTTAGAATCAATGTAGGTGGTAGGAATGCAGCTGCTGTTTTAGAAAACCGGGACAAGCCTGAATTAAAATAACATATTTTTAAACCTGTTCAGTATAACCTCTTCACCAAATCATGTCTTACTTATATAACATATGTCTTTAAGAGCATAATTCACCTTTAAAGTTTTAGATTCCTACTTGATTTTAATCATGTTTGTAATGTAATCCAAATGTTGATTGTCTACCAGAGATTATATACACACTCCTTGGGTAAAATGAAGGAAGGCTTTGAGTCCATTGCACAAACTAAATGAAGTTCTCCCTTTAACTGGCTGCTCAAGGAACCACTAAGGGGAATAAGAATGAGAGCTGAAAGTGGACCACCAATCCATCTCCTACATCCATCTGAAAGGACTGTTTATTGGCAGGAACTGGGATTAGCAGAAGAGGGAGATGAACAGTCATAGGAAACAGTCATGCTAGAGCAGGTGCGACAGTGTTTCCTGTAGTGCTGATGCTTCACAAGAATGGGCAGTAGTGCCCCATAATCATTTCTGGCTCTTTTATCATAAATGTAGAAAACAGAGGTCTTTTATACAATTTACAGCAAGGGATCCAATCCTACATTGCCTCCCATTGTAAGGATCTCATATTGCTTCCCACTGGCAGGAGCTCTTTGATGTCACTGTGCCATATGTAGAGTGTGTGTGCGTGTGTGTGTGTGTGTGTGTGTGTGTGTGTGTGCGTGCATGCGCGTGTGTGTGTGTGTGTGTGTGTGTGTGTGTGTGTGTGTGTGTGTGTGTGTGTGTGTGTGTGTGTGTGTGTGTAGTTGTGATTTTGTGGTTGCCTACATGATACTTCAACATTTCTTTGCAGCATGCAAATTCAGCTATACTTTATAGGTTTATACCTTACTGAAAGTTCGAACAACCATATATATCCTAACATTGCACTCCAGGAAGAATAGTTGGTAGGTTTACTTCCCTTTTTGATAATGGCTACACTACTAACACTTGGAGTAAATTTATGTGAAACCATCCATTCATCAAGACTTAACTTGGAGTCTAATGAACTATACTGTTTAACATGCAAGGACACTTGTTCCATAGGTTGGGAACCCCTTGTGGTTAAGAACATAAATTCCAATAAGTCTTACTTACCTTAAGATGTAAGCAGAAAGTTTTGTCGTGAGTACTTAAGATTCCAAGTGTTTATGAGATGATGAAAAACTAATTAAGTGAGATCTTTCATGATGTGAAAGGCAGTACTGACACCTCCACATAGGAGTCTATACAAGACAAGAAAAAAAAAGTGAAAGAATTTTTAATCTGTATGGTTAGCTAAAGGAGTCTAAACCTTTAACTCTGTTGGTTGGAAAATGTTGAGGTCCTTGAGGCTGGATCACATGTTTTATAAAATGCATACAAATCAGAGAATTATGTTCAATAATTTGGCAAATAAGGGAAGGGTATAAGGAGACTCAGACTTCTCTGGATCTTGAAGATAAACCTTTGATAAATAAATGGATGACGAAAAGAAATGTCTTACTGTAACTGATACTTGTTGATGAAAGGACGTTTCATTGTTGATAAAAGTGCATAGATCGCTAACAATTAATAAGCAGGTTTCCATTTATGTGAAAATCAGTAGGCAATACTAGTTTTTGAAATGAATCTGCATTACATTTTTTGTATTAAGCCTAAGTCAGAAAATCAGGTGTTGATTCCCAAGTCCGGCTGCAAAAGGAGGAGGGTGGTCATCCCGTCGCTGTGACCAGAACAGGGAAACCAGAGAAACCAGGCAAGAAACCACATGAAAATTTAAACAAACTCATTTGCTCATGCTACCGCATCTGGGGTAGCCGATGTGCCAGCACTGGGGACACAGGTTGCTGGTGAGAAGTGGGTTACTGGCCAAAGGAACTTCACTACATCAAAACTGGAAATCTGTATGGCCATGTGGAATGTTCATACTGGCCACCACGTTGGCTTAAAGGAAATCATTGCCAAGGAACCTATGAAATGCAAAATCTCAATCTCTACAATGTCAGAGTTATGACTCAATGGATCAGGAACACTGACAATCCAACCACCTATAGCCAATGAAATGACCATGCTGTACTTCTCTGGTGGTGAGAAGTGAGAACTGGCCTCAAGTTTATGGTGGATAACTGGGCTACAAGAAGCATAATCGCTTTCCAACCAATAGTGGACTGCCCGGTAGTACTCACCATCAATGGCAGAAAGAATCCAGTGTGGACAATGTGCAGTTGTCATCTTTACTGATTTCAAGTCTGCATTTGACTGTACCCACTGGCCTGCCCTGACGAAGACATTGGAGACCAAGCATGTGCCGAAAAAAATCATCAGACTCCTTCAGAACAAACTGTCTGATGACCTTACTATGCAGCCTCGGGGGCTATCAAGGTAATGTGGTCTCTCCACTGCTGTTCAACATAGTGCTAGATGCCATCATTAGGACAGTATTTGAGGGCAGGAGTGGAGTCCAGTTCAATGAAGCCCATTCTGTGACTGATCTGATGTTTGGCGATGACAGTGCCATTTTCACATGCCAAAATGATGGCAAGTGATGGGTCATAAGCCACCATCCACCTCTGGAGAGTTCAGATCAAACAAATGCAAAAATTCAAGTACCTGGGTTTGCTGGTCCAGGAGGAGAAGGTGGTATCAACAGCTGAAGTCCATAGCAGGATTGGACAAGCCACTGCAACATTTGTCCCAATCAAGTGGTGTCTGTGGAACAAGACAAACATTTGTACCACTACCAAGATACTACTGTCCAGGCACTGATCTTGCCAATTCTCCTTTATGGATCAGAAATGTGGATCCTTCTCAGGCCAGACCTGAACAAACTTGAGGTTTTCTAAATGCAAATCCTATGCCAAATCTTGGGAATCTCACTTTGTGACTGCATTAGAAACAAGAATATCCAGACTAGATGTGATCAGCAGCCAATGATCAGCAAACAGATTGAGAACAAGAGGCTGCTCTGTTTGGGGCATATATGCAGGCTGGACACCCATATCTTGCCATACAGACTATTATTAAGAGAGCACCCTCCAAACTGGAGAGTTCACAAATCTGCACCAAAGAAGATGTGGGCTAAACAGGTTAAAGAGGACCTGAGAAGCTAGCGACTCAACCTACAGGAGTCCAAAAACTTTGCCATGGACGAAACAGCAAGTAAAGGCATTAAGAAGGAAGTCCGGAATCCAGTGACACCCACAACAGCATACCGACTATGGGTCAACCACCTCTGCTGTCTGCCAGCTAGGGACAAAAGAAGAAGAAGGCCTTCACGAATGATGTAAGAGTCTGTGCAGGAATGAATAATGGCACCCAGCTTGCAGTCATTCACAGACATGGTCAGTCACAAACCATAAACATCTGATTTCAAAACAGAGGAGTAGACACCAAAAAGAAGGTGATACAGCAAAGAGACCTGCTGGACTCGACTACTATGTAATCTATAAGATAAGAATTTAACATCAACTCTCATTGTGTGTATATGATTAGAAAGCAAATCTAGAACACATCAAGTATTCAGAGGTTAATAGAGGGTGTTGGTATGTTTGTTAAGTTATTTACCTCACAGACACAAGGTAAAACGTTTGATTCTCACATTTGAAAAGGAAACTGGCTAGCTTAAAATGGTCCACAAGAGTAGCTAGCCCAATTCTTGCCTATGAATGCTTAAGCTAGTAAAGTGACCAGCAATGTCAGCATGGCGAATCATACCGATTGCATTAACAAGGCTGAGATAAGTGTTATGGACAAAATGGCCTGCATCAGTGGCACCCTTAAAACAAACAAACAAAAAAAAAAAAACCAGGCAACCCAAGTAAGATCTGCTCTTCTTAAAACCATGCAATCTAGGTCTCAGCATTTATAATTTCAGTTTTGCTGTAATAATGAGGCTAACTGAATGATAATTTTTAGGGTTAGCTGTAAAGTTTTCTTTATGTAGTGGCATCGTATCTGCTTGTATCTAGAGCTTAGGTACATATTCCATCACGTTGCAAACATGAAACATGATATAAAATATGCATGCCTCTTAAAATTGTTGCTATATCTACTGATTGCTACTGTACAATTTTGTTACATATTTTCCTTTTGTTCTGTTTTTCATATGTACAGCATACTGCCTCTCTGTTCCACTTTTTTTTTCCTTTGTGAATAATTTCACCTGGGAAGTACCAGCAAATGGTTAGTTTTGATCAGTGTACTAGCCCAGTAAAGAAATGTAAAATAAAATAAAATAAAATATGCTACGATCATGGATTTAATCATTCCCACCCTGCATATTTAGTTATAAAATGTGGGGGTACAAGATGAGGAGTGCCATGTGTGGGAGCATTCAGAGTTGTACTATCCATATAAAGTTAGATGTTTTCTTTTTCCATGCATTGTTTGATATTAATTTACTGGTATGCTGTGCAATTATAAATCTCAAGGAGGTGCCACGACAACAAATTAGTTGCTAGGAGTAAAAGAGCCAAAATGAATACCCCTCAAATATACTTAATGTAATTAATCAACCAGTTGGCATGTTCAATGCACAATATTTAAAAATACAAAGCAAACCTTGAACATTACAAAAAATGCTGTTATAAAAAGATTGCATTCAATGTAGTAATAAAATCTTGTGTCACTACTGTGTCATATTTCAAAATCAGTCTAGATTCATTATTTCATTTTAGTATTTTCAAATCTCTGTGCAATTGTACTGCAAATAAAATAATTTTAATGGCCCCAATATTGTTTGCATGAAAAATATAATGTTTTCTCTCAAGTCATACCCCGGGATTCATGAATCTCGGCGCAAGGCCGGCGTAAGGTCTGCGCCGGCGGTGCAGTGAATAGCTGGTGCAGTAGCGCCATATGCATATTAATGAGAGTGCACCGCAACCACAGACACGTGCGTAGTGTATGTGAGCGAGCCCAGGTAGGATGCGTCTGGAGGCGTGTCTAAGCCGGCATGAGGTGAGCAACCTAATGTGCTGACAGCCACGGTCCGCCCATAATAGTAATGGCTGCTGCCAGGTCCCGTGCAGAATGAAACGCACGTACAGTGTGCAGCATAGTACCCGTCCCAAATAAACGGAGAAGCAAATACAAGCCACGAAGGCTTAAGTGTACCCATCCAAGGAGCAAAGGATACGCATATGACCGCGTTTGTCCCGCAATGCACCGTCAGTGGTTACACTCAGAGAAGGTGTACAGCAGCATGTCAGCGCGCCGCACCGACATAGGAGCAGCGACTAAGGTCACCACCTGTCCCACTTTGGGTGGGGCAGTCTCTCTATGGGCAGTTGTGTCCTGAAAAAACGTATTAAAAATGGCAAATGTGCTAAGATTGTAGGACATAATGATATCCCGTATTTAATGTAATGGTAGCATGAATTGGTCATTTCTGTAACTGAAATACCTAAATGTCACAAGAAACAGAATAAGCAAGCAAATTGCCACAACAATAAGCTTCTACTTAGGCAAACAAGTGAAGTTCTATGCTATATACTGACCGTGTGTAAGTGTCGGCCTGTAAAGTCATATGTGAGCCCCGGAAATATCCCAGCTTGGAAACTGGAAAAGGTGGCAACCCCAGTAGCGACATGGGCATGGTCACCAGGGTTACCAGCTGTCCCAATGTGCCATGGACAGTCCCTGATTGGACAGTTGTGTCCCTGCAACAATCGGAAAAATGGAAAATGACCTCTGATCCCCTGCCAAACATATTCCCGCAATATACATGTAATAGTAGTATAAAACATATACATTTGTATATGAAACACATACATGGCATAAGAATATGAATAAGGAACCCAAATGCTTACAGAATAAGCTTATAGTATGGCAAACAAGTGAAGTTCTGTCAACTGCACTTGCCGTGGGTATGTGTAGTCCTGCAAATTCCGAAGTTTCCACATAACATGCCCCACTATGGGCATTGGAAAAGGTGCCAACCATAATGGTCACAAGCAGTTGTGAGAGTACATAGCCAGGTAGCTGTGTCGACATAACAACAGTAAGGAATCAAGACACCTTAAACACAGGCAAACATGTGCATAGCAACATATCCCACACCCAGCAACGTCTCTGTCGCATACACTGGATGGCGTATGTTGAAGTGTAATATCCAGAAGCAGAACCCATGCATTCAGATGTAATACACAATAGCCTCATTGTACATGTCAGTCCCACCCATGTACACCTGTGCACCCTAACCTGCTAGCATCCGTGTGCAGCTATACACCCACACACAATGTGCATACCTGAAATGTGGTAAGATGTTTGTGTTAGGCAATGCCACGCGGCCAAATACGTACCCCACATGTCACCAACCCACCTCAGGTACAGATATGTAAATGGCTGCATGTGAATGTGTCAGCAGAATGTGTACATCCCGCATGTGGTATGTACCCGTCGAAACCATATAGGTTTGCATACGACACAGTGCACATAACTGTACACATGTGGACAAGTCGGGTTGTTGAACCACCGCATCGATGTTTAGCTATGCAGTGAAGTCGATCACATATAGCGGAACACGTGCCTATCAAACAGGACGTCCTAACAGGGTGCTACAGGCAAAGAAGGGGAAGGTGGGACATCACATGTGGAGAGTAGCGTTGCCGGACGGCCAAATACACACGGTCAAGGTAAAGGACGGAACAACATGCATATGGCCGGATGGATGTTGTTCGAAAAATATATATAGAAACACATATGAAGTGCCAGTTTAGACTCGAAATACTATATAATGCATTGAATTGTACCGTACAATATGGCAGTAGAAGTAAGCCAGCATGTAATTGGTGAAGCTAAGCTGTAGTGTGATGGAATTCTGATCTTGGCAGTAACCAGTACAGCAGGCTTATGTCTGTCAGCATTAATTATCTGCTGGGTTACAGAACAATAAATGTATGTACATGCATAACATCACCCCTACCTCTGAGGAGGATGGCCTTGTGAGCTCAATGGAAGATAACAGTACAACTCCTTACCAGAGAGACAAAGCAGCGTATTAAGAAATTAACTGAGTACTGTATCAGAACAGTCTAGGGTCCTTGAAACAGTTACAATCACAGAAGGAGAGTGTAATTGACAAGGTGCCTTGCAAGGCTGTGTTATTCTCATGGGAAAACATTTTAAAAGCACGACCCCAGCACCCACGTATGTATAGACTATTGTGGACCATAGTGATGGAAATGCCCTGTGACCGACCACGTCAGTAAGGTGGGCAAAAGCAGATTGTAAACACTATATAAAGTAACTGCTTACTGTATAGAGTCAGACAAAACTCTCATACTTGGACTGTATATGATTTAGCCTGCCTGTGTACACTACTAAAACTTTCTGAACCCGAGCCTCCTGTGTTATTGACTGTCACTTAGAAAAGCCTACTGATAACTACAGTCTGGTTTTAACAACTTATTTGACATTGTGATCCTTGTAATCCGGAATTCCCTTGGTAAGCTACAGGTCAGAGTGCATGGCTGGTTAGACATCTACGCAGGAGAATTTGCCTAAATGGTTCTTCTTGAATGAAAAGACCTCCGACTGAATTGTTGTGTGTAAAGAGGCTGTTTACAGTCTGATCTGTGGCTGAAAAGCGGAAAACTGGATCCCAAGAAGAAATCGTGCAGCCTTAAACAGGAGGCTCAGGTAAGGAGTGTTTGCCTCTTTGTCTCTATTGTAGATCAGGGACCAGACTACATTGTGTTTCTGTTAACAGTAGTGATAGCGGTCAAGACCTACCCACATACTGTTAAATCTGAACATAGGTCAGGGGAACACACAGCAGAGTAAATAGTCATTGTAGACACTACAGTGGATACAGGGAAGGAGACACCACGTGGTATGAGAGAAGGGTACGTAGCAGTCGTGTAGAGGATATGGGAGATTATTGAAGAAACAGATCATGTGATCCGCGTTTGACGGGTGACGTGAAGTATATGCAATCGCAGAGAGCACATAATGTGAGTTATCCAGCAAAATGGGGTAATAAATACGACATTTATGGTATATTACACAAAATATCGTTACTGAAACATTGTAATCCATGAAAATGTGATGCACATGTTCTACGGTAAACACCTGTTCCACCCTGAGAGGGACAGTCCCTCTTTGGCCAGTTGTGTCCTGCAAACAAACCGAACAAATGGCAAATGTCCTGAAATCTCAGGACAAACATTTCCCAGATATATTTCAAAATGGTAGCATAAAACAGTAATTATGTATCTGGAACAACAAAATATCATAATAAACAGAATAAGCAACTGAAATGCTACAACAATTGGTCGCTCTCCTGGCAAAAAGTGAAATCCTGTCCTATGTACTGGCCGTGGGTATGCTTTTTCCGGGAATATTACACGTTCCGAACACTAATGTCCCACATTGTGCATTTGAAAAGGTGGCAGCCCTAAGATGTGCAGGCGACAAAACAGCGACAATTGGGTATCCGTCATGCACATAGGTGGATTGAGGTAGTGAACTGAAGGGAACAGAACACTACAAATGTCAAAGCATCAGATGTACACAGAGAAGATCATAATACAGTAGTACCGATAGCCCCCCCCCCCACAACACCCTACCACCTCCGATACCACATCCAGGATATGAAGCGGGAGGGCAGGCTAGTCCCCACACGTTATCCTGTGGCAACAGAGGTAGCACAACGACCAAATGTAACAGAAGCTATTGAAACCACATCCCGAACTCGTAACATACCTAGGAACACCCGAGTAAGAAGACAGTCACTAGAACAGAGTGAGGATATCTGTCAATTAATTGAAGTACCGAACTCTCATGCAGGACAGGAAGGCCAGGACCCAACCCCCGTAGTGTATAGACCGTGGACACCAGAAGATATCTGTAAAGTCACAGAGGGAATACCCCATCTACAAAGTAATCGCTATTCACCATGCAATACCCATGTATCTTTTGATCGGAAAACAAAGGGGGAATGGCGGATGGTACAGTATGTACAAGCTGTAAATCACGTAATAATATGTAGGGTAGCGATGGTGCCAGACCCACACACTATATTCAATGCTATGAATGCGCCACAGAACTATCTTACCGTGGTACATATAAGCTATGCTTCCTTTGCAATACCTATACATCCAGATAGTCCGTATTGCTTCGTATGTACATTCAGGGTAACAGATACAGCCATACCCGGCTATCGCGGGGATACTGTGAAAGTACAACGATATTCCCACAGGAGATGGCTAGCTACATTCCGGTGTTAACTCCACCCGGGGCCAGTCAAGTTCTACTTTATGTGGATGATATTCTGCTTGCGGCCCCTACCCAGCAGCAATGTATGGAAGATACAATAGCATTATTCAGATATTCAGCAGAACAGGGACATAAAGTAAGCAAGCATAAATTGCAACTACAGAGAATACAGGTCAAGTACCTGGGATATGTGGTATCCAAGTAGGGTAGAACATCACATTACGATAGGATGGTAGCAATTTCATAAGCACACAAGCCAACTAACAAGAAGGGAATGAAGTCCTGTCTGGGCCGACTAACATTTGTCAAAGCTGGTTACCAAACAATGCTTTGGAATCCGCTGTATTGTCTGCCCTAATCTTTAATACACCTATGGCAGCACAACACATACTACACTGGATAACAGTAGCAGAAACAGCTTTCAGCAGACTAGAACGATTGATAGTTTCAACATCTGTAGTAGGTCTTCTGAATAATCATAACACATGTTGTCAGACTGTAGATTGTAAGCGGAGATATATGACGTCAGTCTTGATGCAACAGCATGGAAGTAAGCAACGCTACATAGCTCACTACTCATTGCAGATGGACACTGTGGCATGGTCAGTGCCACATTGTGTACAGGCAGTTGTTGTAGCACCCATGGCAGTACAGGCCCCGGCCTTAATGTTACTAGACCACCCTCTCACTGTGAGAATGTGTCATGCAGTTGCGATCAGTCTGCTGCAAGAGAAGATAGCATTCCTGACCCATGCTAGACATTTGTCTTGTTTGACCATACCACTGATTCAACCTCATATGGTGATTGAACGTTGTACAACATGAAACCTATCAACGTCACGTCCGACACCTGTGTATGGCACACCACACAGTTGCCTATACGAAATGGATTAAATAACTACACACAGACATGATATCACTGATATACCCTTAGATGATGCAGAGGTGACAATTAATGTGTACGGATCATGTAGACAGAGTCCAACAGAAACGAATCAAGTAGGGTATGCAGTAGTTATTGATAATGAGATTGTAGACGGCCAAACCCTGCAGCATAACATGTCTGCTCAAGCAGCAGAATAGATAGCTTTAACACGTGCTTGTACTGTAGTGGAAAACTGATGTGTGGACATATGTCCCGATAGTCAGTATGTTGTCTGTACAGTGCATGTTTATGAGCAGCAGTGGAAGAATAGGGGAATGATAACATCCACCGGTAAACCGATTAATCATGCGCAATTGATCTTGAATGCATTAGACTCCATTCAGTTACCCACTAAAGTAGGTAATTGTAAATGTGCAAGTCATAGAAAGCAACAGGATAACAGTAGGAAAGGTAAGGCAGGAGCCCATGCATCTGCAAAACAAGCAGCCTCACAGTTGGAAAGTGTTTGTGTGAATGAGGAATGACAAACCTCAGACAGTTTAGATGTAGAAATTTTACAAACAATGCAAACATCAACTACGAAAGCAGAAAAGCCGACGTGGTATGACGAGGAGCAATCCTGAACACGGACCGCACATATCCACAGTGATAAAGCCAATATTAACGTCTAATGTATTCAGATATGCGGCTTTGTGGAGCCATGGGTAGAGACAAGTCTCAACAGGGCGGACGGAACATTTGGTGAACAGAATACCCTAACATACGGAATTACGAACCACATACAAACATCATGAGCAGCGTGTCACATTTGCAGTAGATATCATGCACAGGGAGCATTTAAACCGAAGGGAGTGAGTTTACCTACACCACCATAACTGTTCCGCACTATTTGTATGGAGTTCATACATCTGAATAAATGTGAAGGGAACAAATACTGTTTAGTGATTACACATATATATAATCATAATGGGTAGAAGCATTCCCAACCATGAATCAGGATGCAGCAGCAGTGGCAAAGGTGCCAGTACAATAAAGTATCCCTACATCTGGCATGCTGTAAAGAAGCTACAGTGACAATAGAACACATGTAGTGAACCAGACAATCACGCAACCTGGGGGATCATTTTGTATTTCCATGAATGTAAATTGCATGTACAACCCACAGTCAGCATGACAGCTGGCGCCGTAAAGTGGGATCCCGAGAAATAAGTAGAGGAGGTTGGTGGGTGACATCCAGACGACTTACATGTGCTGTCTACCTCTAGCATTGCTGAGCATGACAACAGTTCCAAATGTAAAGTGCTGCACGCACTTCGAAGTAGTATGTGGAATGGCATATCATGTGCCAGAGTGGAAAGCTGTCATGCCTGCAGAGCCGGAGGTCGATAGCTCATTAGCAGGTGACATGAGAGGATTGTTAACCAATAACACTGTTCTTCAGTTAAAGTCTTTTCCAGATAAAGAGCAAACGAAGACGGACGCATAGCTGACACCAGTCTCCTGTGTGTATGTCACTGTTATCCAAAGAACATTATTGGCAAGTGGAAAGTGTGAAGGTCTGTACCAGCTCCTGTTGGCAACGCCTACTGCAGTAAAGTTTGCAGAGAGGTCGTCCTGGGTCCACCTCACATTTTACAAACTGGTAAAGGATATCAAGTCTGATTGACATCTTGTAGCTGATATACCATAGAGCCTGAATCACCCGGGCAAGACTGTATAACAATACAAAGCAACCCCAAAGACATTTCTGTTTGCTGTCCTAATGGTTATACACCTATTAACCATGTTTGTGTTTACTTTACATTTGCTGGGACCTTACCTGCACATAACTACACGGATACAAATACTGATACGTGATGAACTGGCCACAGAGTGTCTTCCACACTTCAAGAAATACCTAGGCATGACGTGTGCATATACAGACTATGAACACTTTAAATTGCTGTGTATGTACTGCCATACGTACATCATATGGAGGACTTCCGATGCATGTTGTCCCCTTGGGGATAGATTGAGATTTGTGAATATTTACACTTTGATACAGGTTCTGTGAGATCACAGGACAACGTGGCACTGTACTTACCTGTCACACAAAAGGAATTGTATGTTATCATAAACATGATACAGTTTCAGTTTGTGGGAGTATTTGTAACATAACTGTGTCTTACGAATGTCATATAACAGCCAAAGATCACAGTACTACTTGTAGCACCATTCATTATTTGTATTGAAACATCATGAGAACAATGTGGAAGGATGTGCAGAAACATCCTGAATTGTATAAACAGACCTCTGTTAGAGACAGGAAAATGTTACATGCAGAGGTAACCCACATCAGTAGTAAAGTAGAATATTGTTATGTTGTTTGTGGGAAAAGCATATCAATGGTTACCTGGGAATTGGTCCGCAGTTGTTATTTGGGTTATCTGGCTCCAGTCACATGACATACTGCACAATTGCCTCTGGGTGCAAACGACTATAACACATATAGCTCAAGAACTGGGAACACAGTCGAGAAACCTAGAACTAAAAACACATACAGCTCAAAAAAACTAGCCATACCCTTAGATGATGCAGAGGTGACAATTAATGTGTACGGATCATGTAGACAGAGTCCAACAGAAACGAATCAAGTAGGGTATGCAGTAGTTATTGATAATGAGATTGTAGACGGCCAAACCCTGCAGCATAACATGTCTGCTCAAGCAGCAGAATAGATAGCTTTAACACGTGCTTGTACTGTAGTGGAAAACTGATGTGTGGACATATGTCCCGATAGTCAGTATGTTGTCTGTACAGTGCATGTTTATGAGCAGCAGTGGAAGAATAGGGGAATGATAACATCCACCGGTAAACCGATTAATCATGCGAATTGATCTTGAATGCATTAGACTCCATTCAGTTACCCACTAAAGTAGGTAATTGTAAATGTGCAAGTCATAGAAAGCAACAGGATAACAGTAGGAAAGGTAAGGCAGGAGCCCATGCATCTGCAAAACAAGCAGCCTCACAGTTGGAAAGTGTTTGTGTGAATGAGGAATGACAAACCTCAGACAGTTTAGATGTAGAAATTTTACAAACAATGCAAACATCAACTACGAAAGCAGAAAAGCCGACGGGTATGACGAGGAGCAATCCCTGAACACCGACCGCACATATCCACAGTGATAAAGCCAATATTAACGCCTAATGTATGCAGATATGCGGCTTTGTGGAGCCATGGGTAGAGACATGTCTCAACAGGGGACGGTACATTTGGTTAACAGAATACCCCTAACATACGGAATTACGAACCACATACAAACATCATGAGCAGCGTGTCACATTTGCAGTAGATATCATGCACAGGAGCATTTAAACCAAGGGAGTGAGTTTACCTACACCACCATAAGTGTTCCGCACTATTTGTATGTCGTTCGTACATCTGTATAGATGTGATGCCAACAAATACTGTTTAGTGATTACACATATATATAATCATAATGGGTAGAAGCATTCCCAACCATGAATCAGGATGCAGCAGCAGTGGCAAAGGTGCCAGTACAATAAAGTATCCCTAGATCTGGCATGCTGTAAAGAAGCTACAGTGACAATAGAACACATGTAGTGAACCAGACAATCACGCAACCTGGGGGATTATTTTGTATTTCCATGAATGTAAATTGCATGTACAACCCACAGTCAGCATGACAGCTGGCGCCGTAAAGTGGGATCCCGAGAAATAAGTAGAGGAGGTTGGTGGGTGACATCCAGACGACTTACATGTGCTGTCTACCTCTAGCATTGCTGAGCATGACAACAGTTCCAAATGTAAAGTGCTGCACGCACTTCGAAGTAGTATGTGGAATGGCATATCATGTGCCAGAGTGGAAAGCTGTCATGCCTGCAGAGCCGGAGGTCGATGGCTCATTAGCAGGTGACATGAGAGGATTGTTAACCAATAACACTGTTCTTCAGTTAAAGTCTTTTACAGATAAAGAGCAAACGAAGACGGACGATAGCTGACACCAGTCTCCTGTGTGTATGTCACTGTTATCCAAAGAACATTATTGGCAAGTGGAAGTGTGAAGGTCTGTACCAGCTCCTGTTGGCAACGCCTACTGCAGTTAAGTTTGCAGAGAGGTCGACCTGTGTCCACTTCACATTTTACAAACCGGTAAAGGATATCAAGTCTGATTGACATCTTGTAGCTGATATACCAAAGAGCCTGAATCACCCGGCAAGACTGTATAACAATACAAAGCAACCCCAAAGACATTTCTGTTTGCTGTCCTAATGGTTATACACCTATTAACCATGTTTGTGTTTACTTTACATTTGCTGGGACCTTACCTGCACATAACTACACGGATACAAATACTGATACGTGATGAACTGGCCACAGAGTGTCTTCCACACTTCAACAAATACCTAGGCATGACGTGTGTGCATATACAGACTATGAACACTTTAAATTGCTGTGTTTGTACTGCCATACGCACATCATATGGAGGACTTCCGATGCATGTTGTCCCCTTGGGGATAGATTGAGACTTGTGAATATTTACACTTTGATACAGGTTCTGTGAGATCACAGGACAACGTGGCACTGTACTTACCTGTCACACAAAAGGAATTGTATGTTATCATAAACATGATACAGTTTCAGTTTGTGGGAGTATTTGTAACATAACTGTGTCTTACTTAATGTCATATAACAGCCAAAGATCACAGTACTACTTGTAGCACCATTCATTATTTGTATTGAAACATCATGAGAACAATGTGGAAGGATGTGCAGAAACATCCTGAATTGTATAAACAGTCCTCTGTTAGAGACAGGAAAATGTTACATGCAGAGGTAACCCGCATCAGTAGTAAAGTAGAATATTGTTATGTTGTTTGTGGCAAAAAGCATATCAATGGTTACCTGGGAATTGGTCCGCAGTTGTTATTTGGGTTATCTGGCTAAAGTCACATGCCATACTGTACAATTGGCTCTGGGTGCGAAACGCAGTATAACACATATTGCTCGAAGAACTGGGAACACAGTCGAGAAACCTAGTAATCCAGTGGGTGAAATGGAAGCTGTTCTGACATTCCAGTCTTCTGCAAGAGATAAAGGAATACCGATTCATATGGACTTGTGTGACAGCTGCCATAACCTGGGCTGGAACACTCCCAGCTTGTGGAGTAGTGAAATCAATCAGGAACAGAGGAAGTTATCAAAACCTGTCGGAGGGATGATGAATGTGACTTTCCACTCTTGAACTTGTGACTGATGAACTGGATGCAATGAGAACTGTTGTGTCACAAAATGTAATAGCGCACGACTGCACCGTGGCGCCGAGAATTGGTACGTGCGCGCTTATTAAAGAAGATCGCTGTGTCCAACTACCACATGAAAAGACCAAAATCAACGCCCACCTAGAGGTAATACAGCAGGTGTCATCCATGGCGGAACCAGGCCCAAACCCACTGACGAACCATTTCCACAAACCATTTGGATGATGGGGTCAGTCATACTGAATATCATGATTGCCATTTGTGTTGTTCTGCTCATATTGGGAGCATGTGTCTATTATGGATACTTTGCATGTAAGTATTAGTCAGGACTCTGGCACATATCTGTACCGAGACTATGTATCAAGACCTGTAGTGGTATTTGTCAATAGAAAATGCAATCCTTCCTCAAATGTACAAGAAATTACTTTCCCAGTTAAACGCTCCACAGAGGAAGAGGCTAGGGAATGAAATAATGTTGTATATGTTTCTGGATAGAATAGAAGCAATCAAAGGAGGGAGAATGTTAGCAAAATACATATTTAAACATATATATGACGTGCAACTTTAGAAGCAAATAGTGTATAATGCATATTATTCTATCGCACAATATGGCAGTAGAGCTTATCATGCATGTAATTGCCTGTAGTGTAGCTGCAGTGTGATTGAACCCTGACCCTAGCAGTAACCAGTGCAGCAGGTGTATGTCATTCAGCATTAGTCATCTGCTCGGTTAGAGAATAATACATGTATGTACAGGTATATCTGTCATCCTTCCACTGAGGAGGATAGGCTTGTGAGCTGTAACACAGAGTACAGCTGCTCAGCAAAGAGACAAAGGAACCTAGTAGGAAATGGAGTGAGGACCGGATCTGAACAGTGTTGGAACCGTGACAGAGCAGAATTTACCGAAGTACAGTCTAATTGAATATGTGGCTCGCACGGTTGTGCTATCCTCATGGGAAAACATTTAATAAGCATTACCTGAGCACTGTTGTAGGAATACAACGTTGTGGACTCTAGCAATGTAAATGCCTTGTGACTGACCACATCATTAATGTTTGCAAAAGATGATAATATACACAATGCTCATACAGATGTAACATGTATAGAGTACAACAAATGTCTACACATTTACTGCATAGTTCTTTGCCTCCTGCTGCACAGTAGTAAAACGTTATTAACCTCAGCTTCCTGTGTTATTGACTGTCATTTTGAAAATATGAATGAGTGTTACAGTTTGATTTAAACAACTTAATTGACAGATGTGTACGTTCTAGCATGGGAATAGGTCAAGCCAACCATCACAATGTCCATGTGTACCACATACAAACAGCCTGTAACACGCAGTAGTAGTGCATGAAGGCATACACGACTGTGGGAATAGTACAGGACATATGGCAGGTGCCAAGTGCAGATGCATGACACAAACCCCAGGATGGGTGTCCCTGCAAAGAGGAACATGTGCCAACCACAACTCCCACAGATGTACCGCAATAAAAACACATGGCAAACACACAGAAACACTACTGTCCAACACACGACTGCAACGGAGCCTGGTCAAACACCAACATGAAGCATGCACAAACAGGGACTTGTGTAATGTTTGCCTTAACACGCCCCCATAGGCCAAAGAAGAATAGAATGGACATATGCATGTAATGTTGTGAAGGATGTGTGGTAGTCCTCAGTATCACAGTGTTAGGGACACAGATACACTGTCATCAACTCTGACGTATGTGCACTGTACACAGCATACCTGCATGTAATACAGAGGACAATCATGTGCCACAGAAATATACACTGGAGAAAGAGTATAGGGCATAGACAATTGTAAATGTGACAAACTATGAATATAGGTTCATATGACCATAGGTACAGGGTAGGCCATCGTCCCAGGTTCAGCCATAACACTACACCATAGTTAGGATGACTTTGCCAACCTTCTGTGCTTCAGATAAAATACTCATGATTTTGCTGTACCTCCGGCAAGCAGTGATAATGATGTAATCCCTGGCATATACCTGCAATTCCCCATCCAATGGACAACATACCCGCGAACAAGGCTAGGAAGGATCTCTGTCTCACATGTACTGTGATGTAGATCCACAGCATTATGAGTGTCTGGGTGATATATGTGTCACTCAAACACATCCCATTAATGACCGTGACAAGGTAAATGTCACCTGCCCTAGTGGTTCTGGGAGATACAGATACAGTAGGTGAAGCATACACATGACATATGGGTTGACATGGCCACGTATGTCAGGCACAGGTCAACACTAAACAGCAGGTATGTGACGAATGTGGCAGGGTCCTACAAGTGGGCCAGCATAACACAAAATGATGTCATCCTGCATCTGTACAACAATTAACCTATGAGGGCTTCCCAGCTGCTGTAGGTGTATGGTCAGATACAGTCTGAATGGGGCAATGTAGTAAATCATAGGTGTAACACGTAATGGGTACAAGGAGACAATGACCTAGCCTGATGTAGATGTGAATCCCTGCACAAACAGGTGGGCAATGTAGAAGTCCCACACAACCACGATAGCAACGTGTGTGTTGAATGAATGGTGACCAACAAACTCTGTCCCCTGATCCCTGGTAATCACCCCTGTGCTGAGTGGACAGCCACCTATATGCTGGACAGGGGTGACCTAGTAGTTCTCCACAGGTATGATGTTGCATTACTTAGCATTCAGCTGTGGGACATGTCCCTGACAGCAGATATGCATATCTGGGAGGCCCCTCCAAAGGATATCTGTGTCAGATGTCCGTCCCACTATGGCACCTGTTTTGCAGTCATCTACAAACAATGTTGCCCACAAAACCCCTGTGTGTGCCTGTACCGTGGAAATGTAGATGTATGACAGGAGTGGACCCACGGAAGGGCCCCATGGGACACCACTTGCGACAGGCAGTAGGTCTGACACGCTGCCAGCAACTATGACTGTGTGGGTTGTGTCGCATAGACAGTTTCCAACACATTCTGTGATGTACGTGTCCACATCCCAGCCAATGGGTTTATCAACGATACTTGAGGGGTAATGTGATGAAGGCCTTTGCCAGGTCGAGGTAGGCTGTATGGACTGCAACACCCCCATCAATGGCCTCGGTGACTGTCCCGAAGATTTCACCCATGCCTTAAAGGCATGAACCGCCCTGAACAAGACAAACCGTGTTGGATGCAAAGTATGTATGTCCCCTATGCAGTCATATACGAGCCGCAGTACGATCCCTCCCCATGTCTTTGCAGATAGGTCACCTCATGGTAATGGGACAGTAATAACCAGGCTCAGTGGAGGCATTGGCCCTGTGACATGGGACTACAGTTGCCATGCGACACAACCTGGGTACCTTACCTGAGGTGAGGCTACAAAGAAATAGCTGTCCTAACTGTGGGTCTAATACCTCAATGAGATAGTGGAGTACACAGTGGGGTCACCAGCTGGTCTCATGGATGCTATGTCCACTACCCTGGAGAGAGCATGTCCCACCTGTGTGTCACAGAACATTTGTTGACCACAAACCGCTGGTACAGACATCTCCTCATGTGTGGGGAGGGTGTGGAGATGTCCATACTGGACTTGTCAGCCTGTTTGTTGGCAATGTGTGTATGTTGAGTAAACTCCACCTCTTTGTGAACCCAGTCAGAGCATATGTGGGAGTGACCTCCCAGGTGTTGAGCATAGCAACTGATGGTGGTATGATTGTCAGCCAGGTCCATGTAGGTATATCTGTGGAATGTGCCCTGCACCATGGCACGACAGTGTGTAACTCTACACATATGATGCCCAAGGGTGTCATACCTCACAAGGTGTCCGCTCCACGTTGTAGTAGCCACCTCCTCGTGTTGTACATCCTGTGTATGGCTGGGGTACACCACACTGGATGCTTGGCATTGGTACAATGAACCACAGTTGGTTAAGTGAATGCCAGGTTCATGCAGTCCTGTAGGTACTGGTAGATGGAAATGTGATTGATGCAGTGGCTGCAGTACTGTCGACCACTGGCTCAGGGTCCTTAAAGGAGACCACAGTAGTGTGCAGAATTGTGTAGTCTGCCTCTGAGCAAGCAATGTGTATGGTAACTGGCAACACTCGCAGCAACGGATGCCAATAGCAGAAGCCAATGTCCAAATAACATAGTTTAACTTCTGCATGATAATATGTCTTATCATACATGTATTGACACGTGTGTGCTAATTACAATTGCAAATGGCCGGTAAGACTGGCCTAAAGCTCCCGTGATGTACACAGTCTGGAGGTGTTGTTCCGATAATAAAGTGGCAATACCACCCAATCGTGACCGCTGGGTATGAAAGTGGTTGCTAACCTGCAACATTGGATGTACACCATTGGGTTCTGGTGTCGGAAGACATGGTTCCTGTAGCACTACACAGTATGGGTAGACAAGCAGACATCCGCGATTGCTCAACACACAGCATCAGTGAAACCCACTGCTCACAAGGACACAGTCCGACAAGCTCTACACTTTACATATGCACAGTGGTGTCCATTGTAGGACCCAAAAATTTGTCTAAAGACAGGAATGCCGCCTTATTTCAACACCTAACTGAACTCATTGTCGTCACAGGTACACATATGCACCGCAAGCGTGTTTAATGTTGCTGATAGCCGTCCATGTAATGCAGCACAGATGCACAGAAATACCCAGGGTACCTGGTCCATAGAACTGCGTCCACATCACAGTCCCGCACACATGACGGATGTGTAATGGGTACTGTAAATTGTTGCAGTCAAGGGATTCTGGGTATGTAGACTCTGGGCTCGGTGTTGTTTCGCAGGCAATCCTTTGTCCCGCCCCGTGGGAGGGATGTGTGCGTAGCACCTGCCTTACATTCCGCTAATAATGCAAACCATCCACCGGAGAATGCTAAATGCAGGTGTGGAATGTGTACAGCCCTATACTAGTGTCCAGTAGGCAATTCTCATGGATGGACACCCGTATGGCCAAGATGGCACCCACAACTGCAAACCCGGGTAAATTACATAGCCGCAGTAAGGCATAACACAGGAAATACACATAGGGACTACAGTTGACATTCCACATACAAAGCCGGACCGTCGTGCCAACACCGGCGCACACAGCACTCAATCTGCCAGCAACAGAATGAGGAGCACCCGCTACCGCACAGCGGAACAGATGTGCGACCTGTGGAACACATACTAATGGCACACACACAACGTCAAGTAGGATATGTAAATATGGCATTCCCACCTATGAAGACAACATGGTTAAATGAAAACATAGGTAATCAACATGTTCCGCTGGTGTTATATTGGAAATACGGTGACGGATATGTCCCATTGGGATGTCTGAGGTTTATATGAAGCAGTTGCTAACCAGCATCTTTGGATGTATGTCATTTGTTCACAGTACTAAATCACCTGGTTATGTAGCACCATGTAGACTGGGTAGTGAAACAGACATCCGCGATTGGGGAACATACACCAGCAGTGAAAAGCACTGGGCAGGTGGACACAGTCCAGCAACATCTAACTTGACATATGCACATCGGTGTCCATTGTAGGACCCAATAATTCTATTCATCGAATGCCTGATTCCTTCCTGCATTACTCACGTGATCACATTGTCGCCACCACGCCACAGGTACACATATGCACCGCAAGCGTGTTCAATGTTGATGATAGCTGTCCATGAAATGCA
This sequence comes from Protopterus annectens, assembly GCF_019279795.1. Classification (NCBI taxonomy): domain Eukaryota; kingdom Metazoa; phylum Chordata; order Ceratodontiformes; family Protopteridae; genus Protopterus; species Protopterus annectens. Next base: position 662,564,352 of record NC_056728.1, on the reverse strand, counting down.
GCACACATGCACAGAAATACCCAGGGTGCCGTGTCCATAGAACTGCGCCCACATCACAGTCCCGCACACATGAAGGATGTGTAATGGGTACTGTCGACTGTTGCAGTCAAGGCAGTCTGGGTATGTAGAATCTGGCCTCGTGTAGTTTCGCAGGCAATCCTTTGTCCCGCCCCGTGGGAGGGATGTGTGCGTAGCACCTGCCTTACTCTCCGCTAATAATGCAAACCATCTACCGGAGATTGCAAAATGCAGGTGTGAAATGTGTGCAGCCGTACACCAGTGTCCAGTAGGCAATTCACATGGATGGACAAGCGTATGACTAAGATGGCACCCATAACTGCAAACCCGCTGGAATTACACTGCCGTAGTAAGGCATTACACAAGTAATACACATAGGGACTACACTTGACATTCCCCATACAACAAACACAGACAACCAGCCGATGAAGTCCAAAGCAAAGACGAGGTACTGTAGACACCGTCAGTGACCACTCAGAGCACACCAGTAATTAAATGCAGTCACCATAGTTTACTGAAGCTCTTTTCGTCTGCTTCATAAGCAGACTTATTCAGAATACATACAATGCAGTCCAACCTACTACATGTAAAACCCTTAATTGGTCAGTAAATTAGATGTGCTAGGTATTACTTACATGCCTCAAAGGCAAACAAGCAAACAAACATTACTTGGGTTACAGATTCCACACAGTGAGGACATCAGACATTGCTTCGAAAGGTACATTCTTCATAGAGAAATAGAAATATATGTATATATATGAAAGATGAACCAACATAATGTTTTCCAAATGTCTGACTGTGTAAGCTACATATATATGTTCTACGGACTGTGCCAATATATTAAAAGAACTGCAGACACCTAGTAATATAAATGAACCATAATATACACAGATAAACCGTATGATTATGACTAATGTAAAATAGACCAACGAAATGTAAAGATTCACAATGTGGTAATGTAAATATTCATTTAGAAGGTTACTTAAATAAATCAATTCAGACATCCATGTCAAAATACTAACAGAAGGCCAGCGAGGTGCCTGCCCTCACATGTACTGGGATGTTGTTCCACAGCATAGTGAGTGTCTGGGTGATGAATCTGTCCCACCAACACGTTCTATTAATGACAGTGTCAAGGTGTACGCCACCTGCCCTTGTGGTTCTGAGGGATCTAACCTCTCTAGGTGAAGCATACCCATCAGATCTGGGTTCGACATGGCCTTGTATGCCAGGCACAGGTCACCTCTGTGCAAGTGGTATGCAACTGTATACATCTGTAATTCTTTCAGTTGGTCAGTATAACACATATTCCTGAGACCCTGCATCTGTTTGTCGATGAACTGTTGGTGCCTTTCCAGCTGCTGCAGGTGTCGGGTCAGATACATTCTGAACGGGCATTGTACCCAATCATAGGTCTAATGAGTGATGAGTACAAGGGGACAATGACCTCCCCTGATCTAGATGTGAATCCCTTCATGATGATGTGGGCAATGTGGAAGGTCTACCTAACTACGTTAGCAACGTGTGTGTCTAAGGAACGGTTAACAACAACCCGGGTCCCCAGATCCCTGGTAACTCCCTCTGTGCTCAGTGGATTGCCACCTATATGATAGCTAGGGGTAACCTTGTTCTTCCCAAAGGGTATGACTATGCATTTCCTGGCATGTAGCTGTAGGCCATGTCTCGCCACCACTCCTCCACATCTGTGAGGCACTCCTGAAGGATATCTGTGCAGATGTGTGTCTGACTATGGCACCCAGTTTGCAGTCATCTGCAAACATTGTCACCCATAACCCCCCTGTGTTTGCTTGTACTTTGGAAACGTAGATGCTGAGAAATAGTGGACCCAGGACTGGGCCCCATGGGACGCCGCCAGACTGGCTGTGAGTATGCCATGGCGCCAGCAACTATGACCATGTGTGTTCTGTGACTTAGCCAGTTTGCAACCCATATGGCGATGTATGGATATACGCTCAAGATGACGGGTTTATCACTGATACCCGAGGGTGGTATTGTGTCAAGGCCTTTGCCAGGTTGAGGTAGGCTGTATGGACTGCTTTACCCTCATCAATGGCCTTGGTGACTGATCCTACAAAGTCAAACACGTGTAAAAGGCATGATCTGACTTTGACCAAGCTAAACTGGGGTGTATCCAAAGTATGCGAGTCCCCTATGTCTTTATCTATGAGTTCCATTATGATCCCTCTCCATGGCTTTGCAGATAAGGCTTGTCAAGCTAATGGGATGGTAATAACCAGGGTCAGTGGAGGCACCATCTATGTGAAGTGTGACTACAGTCGCCTTTGTGCTACTACTCGGGCACGATCCTGAGGTGAGGCTAAGATTAAACAGCTGTCCTAAGTGTGGGTTTAATTCCCCATAGAGTTCATGGAGTACACAGCTGGGACACCATCTGGTCCCATGGATGCTGTGTTGACTGCCGTGGAGACAGCATTTCCCACCTGTGTGTTACAGATGTTCCAGGATCGGCAAGTCTCAGGTATAGATAACTCTCCATGTGGGGAGGGGAAATGTTAGCACTGAACATGTCAGCCAGTATGCTGGCAATGTGTGTAGGTTCAGTCATCTTCACATCATTGCGAACCCGGTTTGAGCATATCTGGGAGTGTCCTCCCAGGTGTCCAACATAGCTAAAGACGGACTTATGAATGTCTGTTGAGTCCTTGTTAATTTCTCTGTTGAATTTCCCCTGGATGATTTCATGACAGCTTGTAGTTCTTCACATATAATGAGCAAGGGTGTGTTATCTTACAAGTATTCCGCTTTAACCTGTACTATCTACCTCCTGTCGCTGTAGAGCTAGTTCATGGCTGGGGTCCACCAGACTGCATGCTTGTCTGTGGTACAAAGAGTCTCAGTTTTGTATGGGATTGCCTGATCCATGCAGTCCTGTAGGTGCTGGTGGAAGGCATATGTACGTGATTCAGCGGTTTGAGTGATGTTCACCACTGGCTCAGGGGCCTTAAAGGAGACCACAGTAGTGTTCAGAAGTGTGAAATAGGCTTTTGAGAAAGGCATATGTATGGTAACCGCACCACTGTACACATGGAACATCATGGCAATACACCACGGCTGGATGTGGGTAATGCTGGACATACCCACGGCAGACGTGGCGCGTTCCCGAGTCCGATGCCCGAGGGACCACACACATAGCCGGCCTCAGGCATAGGCCAAGTAGGCAGCCGTCTAGGGCGTTGCTCTACTCAGGCCACCTCTCCAGACATTGTTTGGTGTAGGTAGACCAGGAGGGGGGTAACGGGTGATGTTGCGGTGGCAACCTCTGCCTAGGGCACCACTTAACCTAAGGCCACTCTTCCCGTGGGTAATGCAGCAGTACCCACACCCAGACGCGGGTCATTGCTAGTATGGCATATCATCTATGGCAAGAAACCATATATTCCCAGACATAATGGCACAGCATAATGCCTGTCCGCCGACCAAACGCAGACATACGTCACCCGCGGCGGTGCGGACGCATTCGCGCGAGATGTCCGTTACTAATGTCGACATTGTCTCGCTTTGTGAAACAAACTCCACATAGCGATTCAATACTAAACAGCGACGGAGAACCCGATGTCCCCGTGGCTGAGCTGTTCAAGCTGTTCCGCCATGTTAAATGTGTGTAGCACAGCGAACCGCCCAAACCAAACAACGGACATGTCTGTGGCTCAGTGAAAGACGCCACGCAATGGTAAACCCATGTTATATTGCGACACAGGTCATACATACCGAGGGTTAGTAATGGAAATAGGTACGGTCGACCAGACCGTGTGCAATTAGTATAACAAGATGTACAACGGGTACACCGCCAATCGAGCACACGTTATGAATAATTGGGGTGACATGTTACCATAGACACGGACAAAACGTGCCCATGTGACTCATCTAACATTCATACACGGTCAGGGCAGTTCCGTACACTGGGCGGACAAGACCAAACCCAAAGCACCACAGCAACACCCTGACAATCAAAGGCCTGTATGCGTAGGGGATATAAGCACCTGTCATCTGAACATCCCTGCGGTCACGACATATGCATCCTGGGCCATGAGCGAGGGGGAATAAGGAATGTTTAACATGCAGTACCGCACCTTTCCCAGCAGGAGAATGGATGCCTGTGACGTGCGTGACTGCGGGGGGGGGGATATGTAAATGTACTTAAGTACCATGGGTATGCATATTAATGACACCGAGCAGCTAACGTGTAGTGGTCACAGTAACTGGCAAACGTGAATGCAGTCACGTTTGAATTACGACTATGGAACATATAGATGTGAACGTGTACGTAATGCGCCCATGCTGCAAAGACTGTTACATGTATAAAGTTGTAAGTGCGTTCTGCACACGCCCACCAACCGGATCAGACATATGTTACCGGAATAGTCACAACTAACACATAACACGTAACCACACAGACCCAGTAAACATTTATAAACAGAATACGGATATGCATGTGCGCCATGCCAGAACCCACAATTAGGAATTGCGAAAGTGTGCGTGTGTGTGATCCACTGGAAGCAGGGAAGGTTAAGGATGTGTCCTCCACTCATTTACATTCATAATTGTACAATATATGCTTAAATAGTACTTACTGATTCCATGCTTTGGAATCGTAATGCTACAATTATACACATTGATATAAAATATCCTGATCAACACACTACATTCTAAGGTTTACTCACAACAATTATCAACTATTTTCAAGATACTGATTGTATTGACCGATATCGTATTTATATTAACACATTGTTGTCGTATTATTGTTTCCATGAAGTAATGTATGCAACACTGATTTGTATATGTCACGCCATAATCAAGACTTGTAGCACTGTCCACTTAACTATGAGCAGGTTTATTGATTATTTGACTTTAAACTGACTCTGAAGGAAGTGTATAAGGGACAACTATGTAATGCATTTCGTGTCTCGACGATGTCCCATGTTAGTAGGTGACATTGCTCTGCATCGCTTGACTGTGGAGTCTATCGCTTTTGTCATTGTCTGTTTTGGCCGATATATGTTCAATAATGTCGCTTATGAAGATGGGCAGGACGCAAGGATTGCTATATTTCCGCTTACTGGCACGTGGATATAGATAGGCCAAGTAATACATAATATGGGTAGTCAAGCAGACATCCACGATTGGGGAACATACAGCGGCAGTCAATACCACTGGCCAGATGGTGACAGTCCAACACGTTCTACACTTTACATATGCACATCGGTGTCCATTGTAGGACTCCAAAAATATATACGTTTACACCTTTACACGCCGGGATCGTCCAATCAGAGTACCAGCCGTGACTACGGCACAGCTAGACATATGCACCACCAGCGTGTTTAAGGTTGATGATACCTGTCTATGAAATGCAGGACATATGAACAGAAGTCCCCAGATTGTCGTGTCCATAGAAGTGCGCCCACATCCCAGTCCCGCACACATGAAGGATGTGTAATGCGCATCGTGGGTTTGCAGCCATGGGATCCTGGGTATGCAAAATGGGGCTCGTGTTGTTTGGCAGATAATCCGTTGTCCCGCCACATGGGAGGGCTGTGGGTATAGCACGTGCCTTACTCCCCACTAAGGATGCAAAGTATCCACTGGGTAATGCTAAAAGCAGGTGTAAAATGTGTTCAGCCCTACATCAGTGTCCAGTAGGCAATTCCCATGGATGGACAAGTGTACGACCAAGATGGCACCTATAACTGGACACCTGGTGGAATTACACAGCCGCGTAAGGCATAACACAGGAAATACATTAGGGACTACATTAGACACTCCCCATACAAAGTCAGACCGCCGTATAATCCCGGCATACAGCAGCCAAGGTGCTAGCAAGTATGTGGGGATCACCCGCTTCCACTCGGCGGAACATACGGGCGACCTGTGGAACACATAGTCATGGCACACCAACAACGCCAACTAGGAAGGTCATACCATGGTTAAAATATGGCGCTCCACACATAAATAACATACTGTCATGAATAAATAGGTTCTACATGTACCGCTGTGTTATAATGACAATACAGTGGCGGATAGTTCACAATGGTACCTCTGAGGATTACTTAAAGCAGTTGCCAACCTGCAGTACTACAGTAACACCATATGGGTAAATTGTGGAAGGACACGGGTTCCGTGAGCACTACATAATATGGGTAGGCAGACAGACATCCGGACTGGGGAACATACGGCGGCAGTCAAACCCACTGGCCGAATGGACACAGTCCAACATGTTCTACACTTTACATATGCACATCGGTGTCCATTGCAGGACCCAAAAATTACTCCTTAAGTAAGTGTGGGCAGCATAGTGTGAACCGAAGAGGTGACAGCCGTGACTACGGCACAGGTAGATATATGCACCACAAGCGTCCTCAAGGGTGATGACAACCGCCCATGAAATGCAGGACATATGAATAGGACTCCCCAGGCTGCTGCGACCATACACGTGCGCTCACATCCCATTTCCGCACACATGAAGGGTGTGCAAGGGTACTGTCGAGGGTTGCAGACATGGGATCGTGGGTATGCAAAAATGGGTGTCGGTGTGGATTGGCAGATGATTCGCTGTCCCGCCTGCAGCGGACGTGGCCATGGCATATGCGTTACTCCGCAATAATAATGCCGATCATCCACCGGAAATGGAGAATGCAGCTGTGAAATGTTTACAGCCCGATACTAGTGTCCAGTAGGCAGTTCCCATGGATGGACGAACGACGCCAAGATGGCACCCATAGCTGCAAACCTGGGGGAATCCCACAGCTGTTGCAAGGCATAACCCAGGAAATACAGATAGGGACTACAGTAGACACTCCCCATTCAAAGCCAGAACGCTGGGCAGATACCGCGCATACAGCACTCAATCTGCCAGCACATCACTGGGGATCACACGCCCATACAGTGGAACAGATGGGTCACCTGTGTAAACATACCAATGGCACAATCTCAACGCCTGCTGGGAATGACATACGATGGTCAAACTATGGCGCTGCCACCAATGAAAGACATCCTTCGTGAATTAATAGGATTGATGTCAATAGACCATGGCAAACACCCAATGAACAGGAAAGACTTGCTGGCACCCTATGGCCACAAACCATGTCACACATAGGTAGATGGAACAGTCAACTTAAACATTTCGTCCACGACACGCCGCATATGGTATCCAAAGGTACTTAATAGAAATGAATGCGCTTATCACCCGCTGGCCCCGTGGAGACTTACACATAACATGGAAGTATCCAGGCTTTAAATGTCCACCCTTACACTTCCATTTGTCACTTTCTATGCGAACAATGAACATGTAGCCACAGCATAGAAAGCACAGACGCACTGCTAACGAAACACACACATGTCAACATCACAGACAGCATACTATGAACACACGATACATGATATTGTACTATGAAACACAAACAAACCAGCAACCTGCTGCAAGAATAGTCCCCGTAGTTCGACACAACACAAGTCTTCGTAACATTTAAACAGTTTATTAAAACATGCAACGTTTGGCTTGTTTCCACAACGTCTGCAGAAAACCGCAAAGTCTAAGAATGTTCACAATCAACAATGTGAGTCTTAACAAGATTTTAAATATCACACTGTTGATTGTGAACAGTTTAAGAACTTGCTTTTTCAGATGAAGTTGCGAAAGCAACGGAAACACACACTCACACGGAAGGGACGGGAGATGAACCTACGCCTATCTACATGAACTCACTACAGTATGAAGCATTTACAGAACGCGCTACCGAGTTTACTGAAGTGAGCGCTGTCAGAGGCATACTTGTAGGCTGGTGACGTCACCCGCAAAACAATAGTTGGCAATAGCCAAGGTATGTGTTGCGGAGCGTCTTAAAGCATGTTCATTCGCAGAGGCAGCTGGGAACACACACACACACACACACACGGAAGGGACGGGAGACGAACCTACGCCTATCTACATGACCTTACTACAGTATGAAGCATTTACAGAACGCGCTACCGAGTTTACTGAAGTGAGCGCTGTCAGAGGCATACTTGTAGGCTGGTGACGTCACCAAGCAAAACAATAGTTGGCAATAGCCAAGGTATGTGTTGCGGAGCGTCTTAAAGCATGTTCATTCGCAGAGGCAGCTGGGAACACACACACACACACACACACACACGGAAGGGACGGGAGACGAACCTACGCCTATCTACATGACCTTACTACAGTATGAAGCATTTACAGAACGCGCTACCGAGTTTACTGAAGTGAGCGCTGTCAGAGGCATACTTGTAGGCTGGTGACGTCACCCGCAAAACAATAGTTGGCAATAGCCAAGGTATGTGTTGTGGAGCGCCTAAAAGCATGTTCATTCGCAGAGGCAGCTGGGAACACACACACACACACACACACACACACACGGAAGGGACGGGAGACGAACCTACGCCTATCTACATGACCTTACTACAGTATGAAGCATTTACAGAACGCGCTACCGAGTTTACTGAAGTGAGCGCTGTCAGAGGCATACTTGTAGGCTGGTGACGCCACCCGAAAACAATAGTTGGCAATAGCCAAGGTATGTGTTGTGGAGCGTCTTAAAGCATGTTCATTCGCAGAGGCAGCTGGGAACACACACACACACACACACACACACACACACACACACACACACACGGAAGGGACGGGAGACGAACCTACGCCTATCTACATGACCTTACTACAGTATGAAGCATTTACAGAACGCTACCGAGTTTACTGAAGTGAGCGCTGTCAGAGGCATACTTGTAGGCTGGTGACGCCACCAAGAAGACAATAGTTGGCAATAGCCAAGATTTGTGTTGCGGAGCGCCTAAAAGCATGTTCATTCGCAGAGGCAGCTGGAAACACACACACACACACACACACACACACACACACACACACACACAGAAGGGACGGGAGACGAACCTACGCCTATCTACATGAACACACTACAGTACGAAGCATTTACAGAACGCGCTACCGAGTTTACTGAGCAGAGCGCTGTCAGGGGGCATACCCCACGTGGGTGGTATCATTTGCAGAGGCAATGCGCCCGATCGGGAGTTAGGTCAGAGTGCGCAGTCACGCAGCCCGTTACCATCCCAAGGTCACCGTACAGTAACACGTTAGTGCTGCAGTCGGGAATACCAAGTAACTACTGATCAGTACATCACTGCCTACTGGGCATGCTCAGACACTTAGACTCGGCACAGAGCAGACATGCATACACATGGCGCGACGGCATGGGTGGCGGAATGTGGACCGCCGTGTGTCCAGCCACACAACAGAAACCTGGCCATGCCACAGACGTGGCCGCTAAGGGGATACAGGCATGCACCCGGGTATACCTGCAGTCGGCCGCGGTTTGCACTGTGCTGTGTGTCTATCTACACAGCTGCCTACTGGGCATGCTCAGACACTTAGAGTCGGCACAGAGCAGACATGCATACACATGGTGCGACGGCATGGGTGGCGGAATGTGGACCGCCGTGTGTCCAGCCACACAACAGCAACCCGCCATGCCACAGACATGGCCGCTGCATCGGGAATATCTAGGTGCAATTAACCATGTGTAGGACTGGCCTACAGTTTGTTGCATGCTACAGACAACCCTCCCAAACACAGGCTACCTGCACAGATGTCCTGAGGACACTGGTGAGTGGGCATGCTCTCACAACAGCACCGTATTGGGTGACATGAACCACCCATACATAGACTGGGAACATCAGCCATGGCACAACACACTACGCCACCGTCACAGGTGTTCTCACACCTGGCCACTGTTAAACAGCCATGCACCATACATACTAGGGGATGTCTGACAGTTCTGCCCATCACACATGGTGAGGATATGCCCCACACAGGATGTACAGCCCTCAATGGTGATGCCAGACCGTATAGTGGATCCACTGGTCATCCACATCCTGTAACCAACACCGCATGGGGACCTAAGTGATGACCTCTCCACAACAAACCACACACATCATAATGACCGGTGTGGTACCCTACAAGTCCTCCATGCCAGTGTTGACCCAGGCCAGACCAGCAACCGCCTAACGAATGCATTCTCAGAGCACCCACATGCATGTCTGCAACAGGCAAACATGATAACATCAGGACCTTGTCCACCACAGGTAGGCACATGGTGTGGTGGACCCCAGCCACTGACTAGCTGTACATCAACAGTTGGAGCTAATACATGACAGAGCAATGTCAATACCAGGGAAACCATCTCCCATTCATACCGGCGTCACCATACGGCCACACATACAATCATCCACGGCCGCCAGGGAGTGGTACTGCAGGGGGCACATGAGACAACCATAGGGCCTTCCTTAACTGTGGTAAGGACATGGTTGGGGCACACTGACTTGGCTGGAAATGGTCCAGAATGGTACAACGGTCACTGCACCCACAGACATTGTCTGCAAACCAGCGGACATCTTCCATGCATACATCCCACCCCCCCCCAAGAGGGGACATATCCATCCCACCAGAGTGTAGCCTCCCAAACATCTCATATGGCCTGGAATGATCCCATATCTGTATGGCGGTTGACACAGCACCACTGGGCACCGATGGTGTCCCTGGCTGTGTGCTACCCATCCTCATTGAGGGCCTCGACCACACATGCGCCACTGTGTCATGTTAGCTTTACTATGGGCTATGTCCCCAATGGACGTCATATGGCATCTGTGGTCCCACTATGCCAGGGTAGTGCTCTTATGGACTGTAGACAGCCACACCCTATCCGCTTGACAAGCCTTGTCTGCAAAGCTGTGGGAGGTCCATACAGGTGCCCATGGATACAGACAGCGGTGTACAGCCAATACCGAACATACCCACAACAACGTAGACAAGGGCGGATCCTGCCTCCCGAACCTGCTCGCCCTGTCTGGAGTGGTCACCAAGGCCATTGATGGGGATACGTGGGTTTACACACAGTACCATGACCTGGTGGGAGCCGCTCAGAGCACACTACACATGGGACTCATGGAAAGGCTCGCCAGCATACATGTGTGGACATATGTCACCCGATGCTTCTCAGAAAGGTTGGAGGTCACACCACACATGGTTGGTGTTCCTGGTGCCTTGTCACACTCATATCTGGTCTCCAGTGGAGGCCCACAGGACTCAGTCCTGGGCCCCCTGCCATATGGCATTCGACCTTCCACTGTGCATGCAATCATAGGGGGATTGTGGCAGACAAGGTATGCAGATGACAACGCACCGGCCACCATACCCAACACCCCATGTGACACGGACATCCACCTAGGGTGCCATAGACATGGATAAGTGGTGCCAGAGCCATGGCCTGCTACTACATGCCAGAGAAGGTGCAGACCTACCCAGTGTGAAGGACATGTTCGCCCAATGTCACATGTAGGTGGTAAGCCATTCCAGATGGTGGACATGTTCATGGAAATGGCTACGACACCTGTCGTTAACATCTGTCAACACACACAATGGCAATGTGGGTGTGAAGACATTCCACTGTGGCCTCCTGGTCTGGAAGGAATCACATCGACATCAGGGGTGTTCATTGTACCCCTGTACACATCACACACCAGAGCAATGACTGCGTACATTGGCACATCTGGCCTGTAGCTAACCTGACGCCTGCAGCACTCGGGAGGGCCGCAAACGCTACACAAGGCAGGGATGACGGTGCTAGGACATGTGTCACAAGCTGCACGACCAAGGGGACTCTGGCTGTAAACCTTCACAGCACATCTGCTCTGTGGTGATCTGTGCCTGGCATACACGGCCATGTCTGACCTGGGTGACATGGGCATATTCCACTTCCTAGGCTCCAGGCAAACACGGGCACAGAAGCGACTGTCACACACATCACCACAAAGTTGAGTGTGACGTGCTGGGGGAACAGGGTCAATGGCCGGAGACCCCTTACAACACGAGAGGAGTGCCAGCCCATGTGAAGGAAAGGCACTGATTGCCTTAGTCCAGGAGTAATAATGAGGTGTGGATGTGTGGATATAGTTATGCACCAGGCATCATCTGTGTGTCAGTGCTGGACGAGGGACTGGGGACTGATGGATGTGGCATCCCCATCCTGAGGGGTGTTAGCAGCCACACACGGTCATGCTAGGTCCACACATGTCGAGGGCACATACCCTGTTATGTACATGTGCGCCTATGTTCCTATGTAGGGGTCCATGCCGAAAAGGGTACCTGTGCTATGCTGATGTTGCCAGACATGCTCAGGGTACCCCACGACTCACGCATGGGGAACTAATTACAGTGCTCCCAGTAGGCACATGCAAGTACACCATCATTGTCATACGGGTTAACGGAACCAACATGGTGCTACACATGTAACCACCACACATACTGTGTACACAGATCAATGAATGCTGCACCTGTCCTGCATGGTATGTCTGCTGCATGATGTCAGTGCACAACCCACATCACATACACACCTGTCACCAGCCATACACACACACCACAACATACACATCACGCACTATGCGGACACAGGTATCACATACACCTCTCACTATCTTGTCCACCCTGTGCATCAGAATATGTTTGCATAACCATGCACTGATGGTGTAGCTCACAGTTATGTGGCAGAGACTTCATCATATGCACAGGGTGATATGTGCCACAGGCATAGGCTGTACCAATGGATGACATCATGTGTGTGTGTAAGGGCCTGTGCATTGACTGGGCATGACTGTGTACATTGCATGTGGGTGTGGTGGAGCCCTACAGTCGTGTTTGCTGTGTGTGGGTTTGTGTGTACACAGTTCAGTAATCTGTGATGCCTACACGGGGTATGCTTGGGCGCCCCAGGCTGTACCGTGCAGGTGTTACGGCTCACTGAGTCCGCCTGCCGCGACGTGACCCGGGCTGCCTGGGGTCGCACGGGCACGACCGGGTGTAGGTACAGACAGTCCACTCTCCGATGTCACATGTCCGCTGGAAACGTGCCCGCGCCGGGGCCGTCCAGGGCCAGGTCCACGTGGCCTGCTCTGTCCTGGTGTGGTCGGTGTAGTAGCAGCTGCACTGCTGCTGCTACCAGCACTGGGTGGGCGGGCATGGGAGGTGGCACGCACACGCTGACCTGCACCAAGTGGTGTTGCTGGCCCACGCCCACGCGCCCTATGCCTCACCCCTACCTGGTGTTCCTGCACGGACAGCCCACGCCAAGGATGGCCATGCCTCGGTCGAGGATACCAGCCATCTCACCCAATCTCCTATCCAGAACATCGGCAAGATGCTGTTGGGCATTCGCCAATGCCTGGATGTTGTCATTCAAGGAACGGATTGCGGACCTCTGCAGCCTCTGCCCTTCCTGGTTCTGCCGCTCGGCACGCGCCTGCGCCGCCATTACAGTCTGGAACATGCGCCTGGTTATACCAGCTGCTGCACCCTGTACGGCAGGTGTATGTCTAGCGGTGCTCCCCACGAGCAGCACCTGCCACATGCCTGCGTGGCACTGCACCAGTCATTACACTGGCAACATCGTGGTGTACCCACACCTTCTGCAGCCACCACACATTCCTGCTCGATGCCAACAGACGCTGACTGACCGTCATCTATGGGCAACGGTGTTGGGGTATGTGTCGGCATCCCAACCGTGTTCAGGGATGAACGGGACGTAAGTGTGATGTTATCCAATGGCACAGTGTGTGCCTGTGACGACCCTGCCTGTGCCTCATGCACATGGTCATCACCACTAGTATCTGTGGGGACACTAGCATCAGCTTGACCGCAGGAGGGGAACTCACCTACAGCACCTGTCAATACAAAGGCATACCGTCAGTTACAATACACACACACACACACACACACACACACACACACACACACACACACACACACACACACACAGACATCATGCATGTGATATTGCAGGTGGCATGCAGCATTCACACACCACAGACCAGTGAATGTAGACCAGACATTCCTAGTGGCAGTATGCACACTGCCCTGGTGGGAACAGTACAACAGGCAGGTGTCTTTTAGTAGGCATGCAGTACACACATTCATGGTAGTTTGCATGCATCACCGCGATACACCGTGTGGCCACGGGCGAGTTGACAGTACACATGTCTGCCGACACTATGTCATGTACACCGCAAACATGTGTGGTATCATGTGGACATGTGACAATGGTGTCCCACCGCATGCACCACATCACAATGGCTGTCATGGTGCAGTGTTATGTGTACAGTCCACAGATACAATGTATGGTTAACAGGGATGTCTGTGCAGGTGCGGTTGGTGTGAGCTGTGTACATAGCTGTACAGTGTGGAGTGCGGGCACTGTGCCACTGCACAGTAGCAGGACACAGTTATGTTTCCGTGTGATGCGTGACCTGGACGCATTACATTGCCATGTCTGTCAGTCAGTTGCCGCCAGCAGCACGTATGTGGTGGATATTGGAGGCACCTGTAGTAGCTGTGGAGAGGCATTCCATGTCAGTGGTGTACTACATCGGATGTCCAGGGGGGCCACTACAGTGATGAGCCCACTATGTGTGTACAGGGTGCAACGGTGACTACCCACTGTGGATGTACTGTGTGGAAACATGCCTGTAGGTATCGACCATGGCCTTGTCTGTCTGGGTCATTGACAATTGTGTGTGGTGGACATCGTGCACATGGCCCTGTGGTGGCCCATGTGACATACAACCATAGTAGTGTAAGGTGTCACATTCCCTACAGATATGCGGACAGTGTGGATGTGTGCTATGTCATGCATAGGTCATGTCATGGTGTGACAATGTTGCAGCCAGACATCCACGTGCATGGGACATGGCATGTGCCATGTCACAACGTGTGCACCCGATGCAGGGGCATAGGTCACATTGGTAACACCTGTGCTCTGGCAAGATCACAGCTCACTATGTGGTACTGTGTGCATACTGCAGAGGCATACCGATGCATACTACACATGCAGCCATTGTGGAACACCTACACCATTGTATGCATAGCTGAATGCACGTGACACACCAATAGGCCGTGGTGGTGTCATGCCACTCACGCTAACGGTTGTATCTACTGTACATGGGTGGTGTGTGTCGGGTGGTGCAACCTGTATACCGTGACTGGGGCACACACAGGTGTGCATGTCATGCATGGACACATGGGGAATATCAATACACCATATCATGCCTTTGACTAGCAACAGACTTACCTGCAACAGACCCTTGTGTTTGCGACACGCCAGACGCACCTGTAAAGGCATGCCACAAACGTACACACATTATCCATTACTATCGCCACAGTCAGCAGTGTGCATGTCACATCATGCGCTCAGGAGTTAGCATGTGCTATGCACATGTCTGCTAACACAACATAGCATACTGTAGTATGCGCCTTGTGTGGCCATATACCTGGCATGTATGGCTATATTATGTGTTGTACTATGACACCCACCCCACGCCACTTATCATACAAACATGCAACCCTGACTTACCATGCAGCTCCAAGCTCATAGTTCGGGAGACACCCACCTCCACGATGGACGCATGGGTTTCTGCGTGTTGTTCCGCGGGTGTCCCCAGACTGGCCAGGAGCTCCTCCGTGGCTGTGAGTGGGGCTGGGTTGGTGGCCCACCACCTGTCCCACGCTGTTGTCTGGCGATTGCAGCGCACGCTGTCTTGCATGCCGGATCAGGTCTGTGCAGTGCCTGCGGATCTGCTGATAAGTGCGGTTGTATCCGCCCAGGCTGTTCACCCTCCTGCACATCTCCTCCCACATCTCCTGTCGATCCTGTGCCTGCTGTGGCACATGACTAAATAACATGTTATGATTACTATGGAGGTATGGTATG
Organism: Protopterus annectens; assembly: GCF_019279795.1. Taxonomy (NCBI): domain Eukaryota; kingdom Metazoa; phylum Chordata; order Ceratodontiformes; family Protopteridae; genus Protopterus; species Protopterus annectens. The sequence goes on along the minus strand of NC_056728.1, from coordinate 662,548,516 downwards.
ATCACCTCCTCCTCCTGTCGACTGAATGCAGGAAGCCTTGATCGTGGCATTATCTGTAAGACATAATGATGGTGGCAGGTCACATTTACACTGCTGTGCTGGCATACTGTTGGAGATACATTGCTATGACAAGTACGACATCTGCACAGTAATCTGTGAAAGGCATCGTGGCAGTGACACAGCCGATGTGTTGTCTTCACACCATTGAGCAGTGTGTGTCACATCATATCTGTTTGCCACCCCATCACACTGTACACGCACCATGTAGATGTTAGCCAGCTGTGGACATGTGTACCTGGCTGCACCTGTGTCCATATCACTGGCATAGGTCCCCATGTGATGTCGGTGCTGCTGTTCACCTGGACGCTGTGTATATGTCAGTACACATCACGTCTGTAGCCATTGTGAACGTCAGCAGTGGCACTGTACACATACACATGGACACCTGCACATGCATGTGTCGTGCCATGTACATCCACACAGCACTGTACGGGTGTTGGACAACTTGCCACAGCTCACCTGTGTTGCACATGTGATAGACATAGGGCAATGTGTAACCATGACACATTAGCAGGACAGGCCATGCATAGCATGTACACACACACATTGTCCAAAGCATCACACAGCACCTGTGACACCACAGGGTGCATCACCGCCACATTACTGCTGTGTATGGTTGATAGTGAGAGTGCCTTTTGTCCATTGCACCATGTAAGATCAGGATAGCTCATGCAGCCTTGCTGGGCAGGTCTGCATGGTATGGCAGGGTATGCCACATACATGGCACTGGGTTGTGATCCACCTGGGGGTTTACGATATTGGCAGGGTGGCTGTCCATTCCATATGTCAGTGCTATGTGTATATGGACATTCAACATGTCTATCGCCATGGTGTGGACACTGGCCTCAAGCGAGGTATGCTGCACGCTGCTTGCTGAGGGTGTGTCTGGTGCATGCAGGTATCACACATCCATGCATACACTGTAACCCTGGCAGGTGCTATGTGCTGGGATATTGATCAACACAGTGCTGTATGTGGACACACACCGCTATCCCGTGCACATGGATGGTTGCCTGCACCGATGTGGGTACCACATATGTGTACATCCAGTGCCTGCTGCCACCCCCATGTCTGCTGCTGCACTACACACCGCCATCCCTCCCTCTGTGAATGTGGTGTTGGGCACGGCATAGGTATCCATGTATGGGGACAGGGATGTTCACATAGCAGGGTCACTGATGGTATCGTCGATCAGACCATATGCGTATGACACACCCCTCACACATATGACACATTCATATTGTTGTTCACAACGGTGACACAGCTATATTGCTATGCCGGAGACATTCACAGCCATACATACACAGATGCATGCACGTCCATCTGTGGCATGGCCTGGACTATTGGTGTGGTTCGGCACATTACATGTTTGACTGCAGCTGGCACAGACCTACTGTGCACATGTCTACACGGTAAGCCTGTTGTACAGTAGGCATCTGTGATGTGCTGTGCACATGTCATATCTGCACATTTGGTTGGTGTCCATCGGTCCACGGGCCAGTGGTGGGACACACAGGGATGTTGCTGAACATATATGCATGCAACCCTGTACAGCTGTAACACTAGCCTCTCAGATGCTCATGTGTGGTGGACGTGAACACCGTACACACATGTGGTTGGGGCCTGCCAGCCATACCCATCTCCTCCTGTGGGTTGCTATCATCCCACACACTCCTTGTATTGTATGTTCAGGCTATGGACCTATGTGGGGCTTGTGTGCATGCAATACGATACTATATGCCTTTGCACCCATCACAGACAATGTCACACAGGTACACCGACAGCCGTACACATCACAGCTTGTTGTCAGCACGACACATGTGGTACACACATAACACATCTCCTGTGGGACATGGTCATTTGTACAGGCATGTCCAGTAGTCACATACCACAGCTACCCCTACATGACGGCTATCCAGGACATGTGTGTGTACAGCTACTGTGACATGTACACGAGCAATGCCCCCTACCTACATCACATGGTACTACCTGTGGAGTATGTGTGTCTGCATCCATGCTATGGCCATAGATGACAATTGTACATCAATATGTGCAACATACCTCATTGGGGTTGTCATGTGCACATGTTCCATGTGTCAATGCATTGTTTGTGTCTGTTGGGCGGTCATTGTTGTGCATGGTTTACATGGCTGACATAGCGAACTGTGTCTGATTCCAGGTACTTCATTGGGCTACCAGCATTGTACATTTCTACAGCACATTCCAGCCATCATGTAGCCAGCTTAGATGACAGTGGGAGGTGTTCCGCCATGTGCACATATGTCACACAGTACGAGGGTGACTGACACACATTGTCAGGACTGGGTTCTGACTGCTGTGGATGTGTGTACTGGTGTTGACAACCATGACTGCACCAGATGGTGTCTTCTGGATGTGTAACATTCACAACACACACCTACATTCACATAGCAGCACATCGCCCACGACAATGGACATTCCTGCATGAACACTGTGTACGGTATGTCTGTATGACCACTGCATATATCACTGGTAGCCACCAGCATGGCTGCCTACAACAGCAGTGTGTATCCTGTGCAAACATGGGTTACACCAGTCACAACACACCTGTGTCAGATGGCCCTGTAGTGGGTGACAGTGCAGTTCCATACATCATGTAACAGTATACATCGTGCACCAGTATGTTGCAGACATGTGAACGGCTGTGCTAGTCGACATATGCACACATGACACATCACCTGGTACACCGTGTCTGCCTTGCCACCTGCTATTGTGACCACCCTGTGATGACATTGTACGGCCCACATGGACTGGGACATGTGATGGCTCAATGGTGAATTAACCCTCCAGGTGTGTGTCTAGCCAGGTGTCCAGTAGCCAGTGGTCTGCACGCAGGGATAGTGTACATTGGCCTACTCTGTCACTGGGACTGTTGACTATGGTCATACTGTAGTTATGCAGGCATGTGGTGTTTGTCCAGTCTGATAGTCGTGTTCAACCACACTACCGCGGCACACATGACCTGTGGACATCTGCCTAAGGTGTGCAGCCCACATGTACATCTTCACATGCTATGCTGCCTGTGCAGCGGTGTCACATGTCTGTCTCCTCGCAGGGCTGTCACAGGTAGGCACAGCATGCAGTGATGTGTGACAATGCTTACACCCTCCACTGTGTTGTACACAAGCACTGCACACACAGTACAGCACACATGTCATTTATCTGCAGTGCCTGGGACCTGCCTCCATGCCCTACACGGCACACCTGCCAGTCCAGATTGTACACAGCTCATACCTCCCAGGCACATACCTGGACTGCAACACACACGGGTGGGTGGTTCCCACACCACACAGTGATTTACACACATACTGTATATTCCCAAGACACATTGCATCATAGGTAATCCATGTTCAGATACCCATGTTCGTGACCGCTACGCACATTGTGACACGCGACAGTGAATACACTGTACACCACAGGTTACATGCTGGTCGTGTTGGCATACTGTACATTGCACCTAGGACAGTTGCTACTGCTATGTATTGACAGCAACACGCCCTTCCCTAGTATGGACTCCCATGTACCCACACATGCTTGGCCATGCAGTACACATAGCTGGGTGACACATTACACGACACATACCATACCTACACTACCTCGGCATGCACCAAACCTCCATGTGTCTGTGTGCTAGGCCTACACATCCCCCCTCTGTTTGCTGAACATCCATGCTTCTCATCCCTGCTAGCCACACCCTAAACACACAACCATAGCAGCATGCATGGTACATACACTCTACAGCCGGTATTACCGACATCCACTGACAGAGGTAGTTGATGGCATGGCACCCCGTACGATGGACAGTCTACGTGCCTATGCCAACACTGATCACAGTGCACTTCTGCTACATTTACACACTGGTAGGGACCATGCTATTCCACACAGAGACATGGTGGTACTGGCCTTTTCACAGACGCCACAGTGGTATTCCTGTTCCATGCACACGTGCTGTATGGGCACATGTGCAGGCTGTTGCACGGTAGTTATGTTCACCTGTGTGTGGTGTGTCACTTGACAGTCATGGTGTGTCCTCATGGTGCATGACATACCCCACAGCTAGCTACCTACACATGACTGCCAGACATTGCAGTGTGGGCCCTCACGCAGTGTGGTGGTATGTCTCTGCTGTTTGACTACATCCACATTCAATGCAGCATACCACAGTCATGCAGGCATTGCCAACACAGATGTTGCTGGCATCGTGCCTGCCAATGGGATACCTACCAACAATACACACTCTCACTCACTACAGGGTTCCAATCCTTGGCTGGACATTGTATTAACCCTGTGGACACATACATAGTACTGCCATGCACATGTTATGTCCGGGAACACAGTCCCAATGTCACCTCCAATCGGCGAAGTTGTTGTATCCCGCCAACCTGGCTGTTACATGTCTCTGCAGCAGCACACTGCATTGACTGCTAGCCCATTCATGTACGTTGTGTACCCTGACCACCACACTACCACATCTATCACACTACACATGGGTGGTACTGCATTGCACGTATGGGGCTGCATTTGTACACCCATGACTGGGCCATTCAGTATGGCACTGGGCCACATCTTGACATACATGCTTCACACACTCATTGACTACCTGCATGCCTTTACTGGCACCCTTGTTGGGCTTATGTGCGCCACAGCACACCACATCCCATGCTGGCCACCTGTCATACTATTGCATGGGTGGTTGGGGTGGTACAGAGGGTATCACATCAGACATGATCCCTTCAGCGCCATTCCACTTTATGCTATTGCCAATGTACACATCCAGCATCACATCGCACCCTATGTCTCGGGATGTTACGCCATGTGCCTCCTGTACAGGTCACACAGTGGTGCAGGCATATCATGCTAACTACAACAAGTCAGGGACATGTGACATTGCACAGTCCTCAGACATGTGGCCCCTCATGCTCAGTATTTGCATACGCACACTACCTGCTGTCACACAGTATTGTCCATGCCTACATATACCACATCTACATACCTGGCAGCATTCTAGCTCATCCTACTCATATTGCTTACAACCATACAGGTGTCAGTGTGGCAGATATATCATGTAGATATCATTGCATCAGTTACATCACACATAGTGCATACACATCACCTTTGCATACTGACAGTCATGCGGTGTGTATCACATGGATACTGTCCCTATACAGGCATATCACGGTGTACATGGTTGGTGTACACACACATGCCCCACATGGTGCTGTGGTTGCCATATTCCACCATGGCGTGGGTACACATGTGCAGGACCACTGATTTCTGGACCGTATGTCTAGCTGATACCTTGGGTGCCCTTGTACCTGTGCCATACACACATGTACACGCTGGCAGTGTTACAATAACACATGTGTGGTGTACCTTACACAATGGATACAACGTTACATGTCTCAGTATAGTCATGCTGTGATCTCTACCCAGCTCAGACAGTTTACATATGCAAATGACAGTCATGTAACACATCTGTACTCACCTGCATGCCACTAACACAGGGGTGTAATCTACTCTGCCATGGGCCATGTTCTCCGCAGTACTGATGCATGTAGTACTCCTACATGGCGCTTGCAGTGGGCAGGGTGGGAGGAGCAGTCCTGCATGTGTGCACACATGCCACATTGCTCTGCCCGGGCGCCTGTGTGACATCCACAGACTGGACACACACCGTGCTGTGGGACATAGGTCCTGTGCACATCCCACAGGGGCACACTGTGTCACTAGTCATGTGATAGCTCCCTTGCTGGTAGGGTGACACAGACCCATGGTACCACCACAGCGGACGACTGTATAGACATACAGTTGACATCCACTTCTGCCGATCAGTGGACACTACCATGGGGGGGTGTCACTGCTGTGTACATTGCACATGTGTTTACACACGGCCCTGCTGGACATCATTGTGGCACACATTGCACCTGCTACGGAACGCCTGGCCATGGTTACTTGCTGTTCCCTCCATTTCGGGTACCTATTCTGCTACTACATTGTCCCATATGTGCAGGCCATACATATCTTGTTTATGTACATAACATTAGGCCATCCCTCCATCATGCATGCTATGCCTGTGATACTGTCTATGATTTCTGAACATATCCATCATGACAGCTTTGCATTACACATAATTGACATAGTCACCCCTACTGCGTGCGATACGTGCACGTCGTCGCACATTCCGTATGACATCGACGGTATATGCCCATGCACATGTGTGCTGTGACACTATACATACATGTCCTATCCCCTGCTGTGGCACTTCATTGTTGGATATCCACTGCCAGCATCAGCGTGGGTGGTGGCATTGTTCTGTGTTTGAAATCCCTATGGCAGACCTGGGGTAGGGTTACCACCTGTCCCACTTTGCAAGGGACAGTCCCTCTTTGGGCAGTTGTGTCCTGACAAAACATATTACAAATGGCAAATGTCCTGAGATTGTGGGACATAATTATGTCCCATTTTTTATGTAAGAGTTGCATAACATAGTTATTTATGTTTGTAAATTCCTAAATGTTACAAGACACACAATAAGCAACTAAACTGCTACAAGACTACGATTTTATTTAGGCAAAAGAGTAAAGTTCTACCCTTTGTACTGACCATGGGTATGTGTCCACCTGTAACATCTGATGTGTGTCCCGAAAATGTCCCACTTTGGCCATTTGAAAAGGTGGCAAGCCTAACCTGGGGTTATCCCGGGTGTGTACATGTTGTCCCACTGCTGTGCACACGTTGTCCACAGTCGTTGGTATGCTGCGCAGCTTAGCATTACATAACCAACTTTCACCACTCTCTGCCTGATGGACAGGTATCTTTACCTACACACACCGTTCACATACTGTACAGATTCGCCATACGATCATGCGTTACACAACAGTACATCTCCTGGGTTCGACATACCTTTCCGCCTTTGGTTCTGTATTCGCCAGTACTTGCTTGCTACTCCTTTGTATTCGCTATTTGTTCGGTATGAACATACGGTTTGAATATCCAGGAGTCTTCCTTATATTCGCCGTCACCTGAGGCATGTGGGTTCATCACGCCAATAGCTGTTCCTCGGTGTGTACTTATGCGCATATCACCGTGATCCTCCATTCAGACGCTACGCCGGCACTGGGCCATGGTTCATTCCTCGTGTGGCCGTTGGTTATTTGCAATACCTTCGTGAGGATGGTATGTATTGTATCATGTTTGTGTGACTGCATCCGCTATGTGTGGTGTCAGGTACATTTCGCTGTGGTGTTAGCCGTGGATTGTGTGTGTTGGGTATGGTATTCTGTTCGACATGTGGGTCTCCGTGTCCTGGCGGCGTCTGTCGATGGCGTTGTGCATTCAGATGTGTAACATAGCTGTTATATTCCTGTACACAACGGATGCAAGGATGCATCAGCTGCTGCTAGTGTTTCCCACGCGGCTTGTTGTGGGTATGCCGCTGTCATTGACTGCCTGTATGTTTTTACTACGGTTTTAGCTGTTATCCCTTTGATATGTGCGATGGGGTATATCTGCGGATGTGGGTGACGGGTACGGGGTGTGGGTCTTGCATTTATACATACAAGATATGCTTGTGTGTGTGCTCCATCCCTGCTTGGGGAGCTGCAGGTTACCTGTCTGTTGTTCTGGGAATGTTTGTTTTGTTGATGTCGTGGTGTCGGTATCGCCTGCATGTGTGCTTCCTGCACGATTCCTCCTTCACATCGGTTATATATCTGCGGATGTTCGTCCGTGCCTACTATCCATTGGCATTTTGTCACTGATAGTTACGGTGATTGTGGTCCTATACTTGGGACGGCCTGTATGCTACCGTAGCCTCCTATTCGTGTGCCGCTTGCTTACTTAACGGTCGTGGAACACACAGCGTATTTACGGACCGTAAGTGTTCACGATCGGTGCCGGGTTAGCACAGTCGATTTTCGCCGCACATGCCTGATGCTGTGTAACGCTGCCGACGTCTCGTGTTGAGTCTACCTTATGGACCCCATACATACGGTCATGGTTTGTACATGCGCCCTTTGCATCTCCTGTTGGCTATGGCCCTGTGGTACATTCTGGGACATTTCCGCTTTGCATCGCTTTTACGCCGCCACGTGCATAGCCACTGAGGAGATGTCAGTACTACTTTGTGGGTACTGCTGTACATACGCCTATAGTTCCTGTACTGTATGCCTACGCATGTTATTACACTCCGCCTGTGACATGTCATCTACATACACATTTTACAGTGGCACACACATTACACACACACAGCGGAACACACGACAACCTCACCTCACACATACACATATTGCCGCCATGGCTCTCAACCTTCTATTTCCAAAATGAGGAACACACACATTAGTAATGTGGAACAAATGGGCATAATGTGGAACACATAGTAATGGCATAGTAACAACTTCAGCTATGTAGGTCATAGGATGATTAGAATATGCTGATTTACTTACAGTGAAGAACCTTTAATGAATTACTATGATTCATTTCTATTTACCAGGATGTCATTTAAATACATTCCTAACAATGGATGTTTGACAGACATTTTCAATGTGGAACTTTGTGGAACTGCGAGGGACATGAACTGTTTTACACCCCAAATGAGGTACGCTCCTCATAATGACGACACTTCACTGGTATGCTTGCCGCTGCACCGACGGTTGAACACAATACCTACGTTGGTCGCCGGCGCGGGCGTATCTCCGCACTCATATCCTATGGATATGACACGCACATATCCCGTTACTGTACCGTGGACTGGTGATCATCCCGACACGCGGATATGTATTGATGCAGGTTGACATTTCCATGGCTGGCGTTACCTGCTCTGCCCACCCTCCCGGATGATCGGGTTGTCGGTCACTATGTTTACTATGTGGAGATTTCGCCTTACTTATCTGTGAACTTGCATCCCTGGGTTCCATATTACCCTGTTGTACTTTATATCTGTGTATGCGTACATATATTTCTACATGTGTACTGATATCTATTTCAGTATCTGTGTATGCACATAAGTACATATGTGGTCGACTTGCGGCGATAGTGGCAGCATACGGCTACGCCTGTGCTGTAGAACCGGCGGCGGTGAGGTGTTGGCGCTCCATGCTCTGCTGGCTATTGGGTGTGCAGTGTTTGGGCGGTGCCTTTGTTGGAGTCACACATAGGCCATACGGTACACATTACGGGCGGACATGTTTGTGTGCCGCCCATTTCACTGTCCGTGCAGCTAAGGAGGTGTCAGTCCATGGGCCCTACACTGTCAAAGTATGTGCTATGCTCCCTCTTTGCCAGGGCATAGGCATATTGGGTACGCCCGCCTACCTACTGGGGCTGGCACAGCGTGTTCATGGCGCTGAACGCCCTGTGCCTGTGCTTGCCTTGGCAGTTGTGGCGGGCTTGGTGGCCCTACACCATTATGTCCCTGCAGCAGCTGTTTCCGCAGAATCATATTGTGTAGCATACAACATACTATGAATATGTGGGCACATGTGCCTGGAGAGTACTGCAAGGCTCCACCGGATGTATCCAAGCACCGGAACCGTGATTTCAAAATCCCAAACACACGCCTATGATTATTCTGGTTTGTGCGTGTGCCTCATTATGGCGTTCTTGCATGTGTGTGTGTGCATTTCTGATGGGTGTCATCAGCCACGGCTCCAGTGCATAGCCAGCATCCCCCACAAGGTGACCTTGTGTGATGTCCCCTGGCTAATACCTGATACAGCTGTGAGGCATGCCAGATATGGGAGTCGTGGAAGCTTCCAGGGCTGCCAGCACACACATCCATGATAATGCCCCGCGCATTGCACGACCTGGCAATTGATGGAGGGGTATCCCTTGCGGTTTATGTAGCGTGTACCCTGCTCCCGGGCGGTGACTTGATTTCTATGTGCGCACAGTCGATCGCACCCAGTACCTCCGGTATTGTGCCACACGGTGGAAGCGGCGATATTGCTAGCCAACACCTCCTGAGATCTGGGGAAGTTTATATACTCATGGGCATAAACAGAACATGGCATCCAGGAACTGGTGTAGTACCCTAGATGCTGATGCCTGTGAGATACCCATTATATCCCCGGTTGGCCTTTGAAAGGTACCTGTAGCCAGTATTCGCAAGCTCACACATACCTTTGTGTCCACTGGGATGGGCTCCCCTCTGTTGTCTCTTGTTCTCAGGCGTGGCCGGCACAGCTCCACTATTTGCTGTAACGTGTCCCTGTCCACCCTGTAGCGCCTACTATCTCCAGGTCTTGCAGCCCTGGTAGGTCACCCTTGGTCTGAACACTCTCCTTCTCCTGTGAGGCCTACGGTAGTTGTCGGCACCGCCTCCGCAACCCCGCTTGTCTCTGACACATACCTATGCATCCCGGCCACGGCGGCACCCACCATATACATATTAAAAGTTCCCCGTGTGTTTACACCCCACGGTGCGGCGCTTGGGAAATCGCTGTGTGTTGTGTGCATTCACACTTTATACTGTTGTGCTGTATACCCGGTGATGTCATTGGGTGTGTCTGTGCAGCCGTATCCATGGATTATTTTCCGTGTTTTACGGTTGCAACTGCAACGGTATTGCCTTTAGTGTTGCATTACAGTTGCCTGCATTGGCTTAGCTTTGCATCTTACATTACTGCATCCTGCAGGCACATGGCATATGATGCATTTTATCTGCAGCCGCAGTTATGCTACCTCTGTACTTGGCTGTGCTATTTCGGTTCTTTGTTCTTTGCATTTCTACTACATCCCCTACTATCTTTGCATTCATATGCCTCCCTTTCCCGCTATGCAGGAGTCTGCATACAGAGTTGTCGGCCGCCGCTTGCCCTTCCTGGATTAATTGGTGTTGATTGCTCATTACGGCTCCAATTACACTGCTTCCGCATTTCCTCATATTCTCCGCATTACCTTCCTATATCCGTGGCTGTTGACGGGAAGGCCGCCACATGACTGTGTTGCGGAACATAGTCATCCTCGTGCGCATGCATCTGTGCGCGCATTATGTACTCTCAGCGATCTATTTCCTCACACGCCGGTCCTGCTGCTGTGATGTGCATTGTACAGCCCAGGTTTGCTGGCCTCCAATATGCTTCCTCCTACTGTGGCACACCCTCTGCGATTGACATGTATCTCGTAGGCCACTCGGTGTAGTACCGCTACCGCTTGCTCCATCCTTACACCGCGCCAGCTTTGCGATTCACTTTTATCTGCCTCATTTGCATGGCATTGACTGCTAATACATGGTTACGGCGCGGAACACTGCCAGCACTCCTTGACAACCCTTGCGCTGGGGTTGGGCTTTCCATACATACTATGGTGTGTGGTGGCTGTACAGCTGATGTGTATTATACAGCTCTTTTAGGACATTGTCATATTATTTCATTGCTTTGCACCTTCTGTACACATATCCGGGGTTCTGCTGTGGTTTCTACGCATACGACATTTTTGTCATTATTTACAGTTTGTGCATGTTTTCTTTGGACATTCTCGGTGCCTTTCCCCTTTGGCATATTGCACCTGTATGATACCTGACGCTGACAGCCTTCCGCTACTCCTTGGTCATGTTTGGGTAAATGTAAACCGCTTTTTTCGGGTTTACATTGCCGTGCCCTTACGCTACGCATGCCCCACTTCGTGAATCGCTATTTGCCTTCATTTGCATGGTGCAATACCGCACACAGTGTGATTAGCATACCTACGCCGGGCGGCGAGGTCCGCGCCGGTAGTGCACGTGGGATTGCTTCATACCTGAATCGCTCGGTGGCCATATTTGGCTTTATAACGCCGACGCTATGCTGGCGCCTGGCGCAAGGTTCATGAATCCCGGGGATAGTGTAATTCGTGTTTGTATTATATTAACTTACCTTTAATTTCTGTAAACTGCCTAAAGTTTTTCTAAATATTAAATCATTAGCAAACAAGTTGCATCTATTTTTAACTAATGTCACATTATGCCTAATTTGGTATAATTATTTAAAATGGAGACGTACTTTTTACTCTCCCATATGCTCCTGCAGCTGTATTTTATAAAACTCATGGGGGAACACAATTGCAGTATACAACATACACTGTTATTAATAATAGTGAAAACACATCTCCTATTCAAAATGTTTCCTCAACCATTAATGTTCAATCAACTGCTTTCCATTAATTGGACAATGCATTTGCCACATTTAAAAATTCTTCATAATTTATTGATAGCAGCAGGCTGTTGTATGTTTTTGGCCATAATACCATAAAGAATTTAAGCTATTTGATCGAGGGATATTAAAATTTGAGGCAACATAGTGGCTAAAGAACTACCACTCTAAATGACAACTAGCTTTTATGTGCTCCATCTTTGCATTAATCTATTTGTATGGGAGTATTAGTGCAAACTGAAATTCGTATTGCTAACCTGTCTAATGTCAACCCATGTCAGTAGACATATTTAAATGGTTATCTGCTGTGAAAGATTGACAGTCCTCTAGGTTGGTGGATATGTTCTTCCTCCAGGGAGTATATGATCTTGGAGTTAGTATATATAATTAACAGAGAGTGCAAGGGGTGCAGGGGAGCTTGACCTCCCTTCCATAAAACACTTTCCCTTTCTTTTCATGTTCTGTTGCTTAGCCTTACAAATGCACTGTAAGCTTGTCAACATGTTTTTGCCAACATAAGTGTGCCATTGTAAACTACATTGACATTTCCATGGATTGACTATTACTAGTAGATCCATGTGTATATATCTATATGAATCTATATTTCTTTGTTTTTTTGTTTATACTCTTGTCAATATATTTCTTTGTTTTTTGTTTATACTCTTGTCAATGATGGTAGAATGCTAATCTGGATGACCTGTTTCAGGCTCATAGTGCTAAAAGCATGCAAAATATCTTCTGTAGGTCTTTTCTGGGAGGTTAAAGAGTGTGGTCATTCTGAAATTTGAACACACTAACCTGTCCAGTTTTTTCTAAAATGGGCACAATTCCAGCATACCAGTCCAGAGGTACTGTCCTTGTCTTCTAAGCAAAATTGAAAAGACACATAAACTACAATATCCCAACAATTTACAGAGCATTTAGTATTTATGGACAGATCACACGCACTCCTACAGTTTTATACAGAACCTTTTCTTTTTTCAAATTCTCTTTTATCCTACTGTCTCTTTAATTTCATGATGATCGTCAAATTCACATCTTTCCCATTGACCATTTCCTTTAGTATGTTCTTCATATTTCAAAGACATATCAATGTGCAAGGTTAAGAAAAATCTTCTACTTCAAATTCACCATGTTGTCCAACAGGTTCTGTGCTTTACCTGCTATGCTAGGTGATTGCATCAGAACACTGACTAGGCCTACCTTGACACCAGTGATCTCATTTCTAGGCTCACAAAACAATACTCTATCTTTGCTTGGCATGAGTGAGCGGCCATCTCCAGCTCACCAATCCTGAAAGGAGGGGGCAGCCTAGGTTTACAGCAGTGGCAGCATTAAAAGCCGGATGAGCATCATGCTGCAAAATGCATACTACTTGTTGTGAAGCTCTGCATGCATAGAAACATACATGTACCTCCAAAAGGAAGCAGGTGCAGAGCATGCAAGAGTCACATGGGGTAGGAGTGGATAAGAGCCACTCATCCAGCAGCAATATGATGCTACACCAGTATCCTCAATATCCTTGGTGGTGCTGGATTGGGCTTGATCTGGGCCCAGGAGAATCTAAGGTGGGTAAAGCAGACCCAGTGAATAAGTAGAGGTGCTGGTGGCAGATAATGATCAGTTGCAATGAGTAAAGCAAAAAAAAAAAAAAAAAAAAATATACATATATATATATATATAGATAGATAGATAGATACCAAAAATGTCCAGCACTAGAAAATAATAGAATAACAGCCGTTTTGGAGAAAAAGGCTTTTATTTTAGCCAGAACAGTCTGCCCCACAGACCGGTTTCGCTCCAACTGAGCGTCATCAGTGTATGATGGCAGTATCACCAGTACGCAAATATACGTACACGCACACTCACATTTCAACATTTAAAGGTGCAGTTATCTAATAGCACCTAAAACAGAGTACATCAGAAAAATTAAGTACATTAGAAAAACTAAGTACATCAGAAAAACTAAGCTAAACCTGTTATCAATGTGCAAAACAACATCTCCCTATAACCAAATTTTAAATATATACATATCAGTGTTTCAAAATGTCACAAACCAATATATATGCATATACTAATAAACATGCGCTCACTCAGATACGCATAAATGTATATGCAATTGTAGACTCTTGCATAAATACATATATATATCAACATACTTCCTAAACTTCTTAAACTGTAAATTCATACAAATAAATTTCAACAACAAAGAAAAAGGGGAGGGGGGGGGAACTAAAATTTTTTACCATTGGTCATTAAGGCCTGGTTTAAATAAGGCCCCTAAATTAACTATCCACCTACGTTCTTTATTAGTTAAAATTTTATGTTTAACTACCTCAGGCTTTACCTTTTCAGCTACTTTGTCAATCCCTACGAAAACAAAATGTGCTGTTGGATGAACCAGATTGTGCTTATATAATGCACTTCTCATTCTTTTACACTTAATATCACTTAAATGTGTAGCAATTCTTTGTTTAAGAAGACACGAAGTTTGTCCAATATAAAATGAACCGCATCTACACAAGGCCATATATACTACCCATGAAGTATTACAGGTAACAAAGCAACGAATATCATACACCTTGCTGGTGTTTCGAGATGTAAACGTTGTTGTTTTTGACATCAACATACAATATTTACAGTGTCCACAAAAAGTACTACCCTTTCTTAATACATCAATTCCTGTTGAAATCACACCTCTTTTATAATGTGACAAATGTTCACCTATGTTTTTTCCTCTCCTATATCCAAACTGACACTTATTTTCTAGTATTGTATGCAGAAAAGGGTCATTATACAAAATAAACCAATATTTATCAATAATTTGTCTAATCAAGTAAGTATTAGTAGCATAAGTAGTGACAAATCGAATATTATCACTCTTATGTGTTGATTGTTGTTGGTCTTGTAAGAGCGAACCTCTATCAAGTACTCTACTCTCATCATAAGCCTGTTTTATATTACCAGTTTGATAGCCCCTAGCTTTAAACCTAAAAGTTAAATCATTTGCTTTTTGTTTATAATCATTTGCATCGGAACATATGGTTTTGATTCTCTTAAATTGTGCC
>NC_056728.1:662475721-662528221 GCF_019279795.1 Protopterus annectens | reverse complement strand
CTGGCGGAAATTGGGCTACTGTTGGCCGGAGGAGGAGAGGAGGTGGAAGGCATGGCCAAAGGCAGGAAGAGAGGAGGAAGGCTAGGACTGTGGTAGCGAGGGTCGGAACTTTGAATGTTGGCAGTATGACTGGTATAGGGAGAGAGCTAGCTAATATGATGGACAGAAGGAAGGCTGGTATATTGTGTGTGCAAGAGACCAGATGGAAGGGGAGAAAGGCTAGGTGTATCGGAGGTGGGTTCAAATTGTTTTATCATGGTGTGGATGGGAGGAGAAATGGCATAGGAGTTATCCTGAAGGAACAGTATGCTAGTGTTTTGGAGGTGAAAAGAGTGTCAGATAGGGTGATGTTTATGAAGCTGGAAATTGATGGTGTAATGATGAATGTTGTTAGTGCATATGCTCCACAAGTTGGGTGTGCGATGGACGAGAAAGAAACATTTTGGAATGAGTTGGATGAAGTCATGATGACTGTACCCAAGGGTGAGAGAGTGGTGATTGGAGCAGATTTCAATGGGCATGCTGGTGAAGGGAACAGAGGGGATGAGGAAGTTATGGGTAGGTATGGTGTTAAACAAAGGAATGCAGAAGATCAGATGGTAGTGGATTTTGCTAAAAGGATGGACATGGCTGTTGTGAATACGTATTTTAAAAAGAGGGAGGAGCATAGGGTGACATACAAGAGTGGAGGAAGATGCACACAGGTGGATTATATCTTATGTAGGAGGGCCAGTTTGAAGGAGATTGGAGACTGTAAAGTGGTGATCAGGGAAAGTGTAGTTAGGCAGCATAGGATGGTGGTTTGTAAGATTATGTTGGGGATCAAGAAGAGGAGGAGGAGTGTGAGGGCAGCACCAAGGATCAAATGGTGGAAATTGAAAAAGGGTAATTGTGAGGTGGAGTTTAGGGAAGAGTTAAGACAGGCACTGGGTGGCAGTGAAGAGTTACCAAATAGCTGGGTAACTACAGCAGAGCTAGTAAGGGAGATGGCTAGAAAGGTGCTTGGTATGACATCTGGACAGAGGAAGGACGACGAGGAGACATGGTGGTGGAATGAGGAAGTATAGGAGAGAATACAGGGAAAGAGGTTGGCAAAGAAGAAGTCAGATTGTCAGAGAGATGAAGAAAGTAGACAAGAGTATAAGGAGGTGAGGTGCATGGCAAAGAGAGAGGTGGCAAAGGCTAAGGATAAGGCATATGAAGAGTTGTATGAAAGGTTGGACACTAAAGAGGGAGAAAAGGACCTGTACCAATTGGCTAGACAGAGGGACCGACCTAGGAAAGATGTGCAGCAGGTAAAGGTAATAAAGGATAATGAGGGAAATATACTTACAAGCGAGGAGAGTGTGTTGAGCAGATGGAAAGAGTACTTTGAGGGGCTGATGAATGAAGAGAATGAGAGGGAGAGAAGGTTGGATGATGTGGGGATAGTGAATCATGAAGTGCAATGGATTAGCAAGGAGGAAGTAAGGATTGCTATGAACAGGATGAAGAACGGAAAGGCTGTTGGTCCAGATGACATACCTGTGGAAGCATGGAGGTGTTTAGGTGAAATGGCAGTGGAGTTTTTAACCAGATTGTTTAATGAAATTTGGAAAGTGAGAGGATGCCTGAGGAATTGAGGAAAAGTGTTTTGGTACTGATTTTTAAGAATAAGGGTGATGTGCAGAGCTGTAGTAACTACAGAGGGATTAAATTGATCAGTCACAGCATGAAATTATGGGACAGAGTAGTGGAAGCAAGGTTAAGAAGGGCCGTGATCAGCAGTATGGTTTCATGCCAGGAAGGAGCACTACAGAAGCAATGTTTGCTCTGACAGTGTTGATGGAGAAGTACAGAGAAGGTCAGAAGGAGTTGCACTGTGTTTTTGTAGACTTAGAGAAAGCATATGACAGGGTGCCTAGAGAGGAGTTGTTGTATTGTATGAGGAAGTCGGGAGTGTCAGAGAATTATGTAAGAGTGTTACAGGATATGTACAAGGTTAGTGTGACAGCGGTGTGGTTTGCAGTGGGAGTGATGGATGCGTTTAAGGTGGAGGTGGGATTACATCAAGGATCAGCTCTGAGCCCTTTCTTATTTGCAATGGTGATGGACAGGTTGACAGATGAGATCAGACAGGAGTCCCCGTGGACTATGATGTTTTCAGATGACATGGTGGTATGTAGTGAGAATAGGGAACAGGTTGAGGAGACCATGGAGAGGTGGAGATATGCTCTAGAGTGAAGAGGAATGAAGGTCAGCAGGACTAAGACAGTATATATGTGTGTGAATGAGAGGGAGGATAGAGGAGTGGTGAGGATGCAAGGAGTAGAGGTGGCGAAGGTTGATGAGTTTAAATACTTGGGATCAATAGTTCAGAGTAATGGTCAGCGTGGAAGAGAGGTGAAGAAGAGAGTACAGGCAGATTGGAGTGGGTGGAGAAGAGTGTCAGGAGTGATTTGTGACAGACGAGTACCTGTAAGAGTGAAAGGGAAGGTCTACAAGAGGGTAATGAGACCAGCTATGTTATATGGGTTGGAGACAGTGGCACTGACAAAAAGGCAGGAGTTAGAGCTTGATGTGGCAGAGTTAAAGATGTTAACATTTGCACTGGGTGTGACGAGGGTGGACAGGATTAGAAATAAGTATATTAGAGGGTGAGCCCAGGTTAGAAGGTTTGCAGACAAAGCCAGAGAGGCAAGATTACGTTGGTTTGGACATGTGCTGAGGAGGGATGCTGAGTATATTGGTAAAAGGATGCTATGAATGAAGCTACCAGGTAACAGGAAAATAGGAAGGCCTAAGATAAGGTTTATGGATGTGGTGAGAGAGGACATACAGGTGACTGGTGTGACAGAGCAAGATGCAGAGGACAGGAAGAAATGGAAACAGATGATCCACTGTGGCGACCCCTAACGGGAAAAACTGAAAGATTATGATGATGACCATTCCATTTCTCCAACCCTTTTTATGTTGTAGCACACCACTACTTCTGTCCATTGCTCTCTTTATTTTTCCCCTCCCCTCATTTTGATTTGCTCTTCTGGCCAGATCCAAGTATCACTATCTTATGTTCTGCATCCTTGTTATCCCTTATTCTTTTCAGTTTTGTGCAATTGCACTCTTTTTCACAGTGTCAAGCACCCTTATGATTTTAATCTCTTTGTTACTCCATCCTTCTTCTGCTGTTTATAAATTCTACATGCACAATTCCCATATTTTTTATGAAAATTTCCTCCCACATGTATACGGCTTTCTTTGACATCTGTGCCCATCTGCAGTCCCATAATATAGGAACCATTACTGTTTCTTCCTTATTGCCTTTCCAGCATTTGTAGTTTTAATTCCTTCCTTCCTTCCTTCCTTCCTTCCTTCCTTCCTTCCTTCCTTCCTTCCTTCCTTCCTTTCCTTCCATGCTTTTTGATTTGAGGTACCATCTGTGAACAATTCACAGTGTTTAGTCACCCATCCATATATGTGATGCAGACTACCTGTTTCCTTTGCCTTCGCTTGACTCCCATGCCACTTACCTGTCTTCATTCCTTTTAGTGTTGCCTCTTTTCTCTCCTCCCTTATCTCTTTATGTACTTTCCTCACCCTGCTGTTTTTCTTGTCTCTTCAATGTTTTCCTCGGGGCCCTTTTTTTCCCTTTTCCTCCTCCTTCTTTATGTTTGCTCTCTCTCTTTCAGTTTCTATTTATCTATCTATCAACCTTCTATATGTCTAACAGTCACTTACTGGAATTCTGTATTCTCTGGACATGTCTTCCATGTTCTTGAACTGTCTGTGGTTTCCTTCCCCTTCCCTTATTAAGTCCACTTCTCCCTCAACCTAAATACTTGCCACATCTCTTCCTACCTTTTCCCTATGAAGTTCCCCCAAGCACTTCCATACTTTCCTCTGTCTCTCCTACATCATGATCCAAATCTTTTCAGATCCTCCTCTGTTTTGCCCTTTAACCTTTTCCCTGAGTTCACTGGAGACTTCCTTGGTGACTGTGTTCTTTCCTTCTCTTTCTGCTTCAATCCATCTGACTATATTGTATGCCACAGCATACAAGGGTATGTATGAGACTCTCTACACTTTTTTTCCTGCTTAGTCTTAGTGTGCCTCTCCCTGCTGTCCTTCCCTTGCCTTTCTCTACCAAATTGTTATATCATTCTACATTTATGTTAGCCCTTCATCCATCATGTTTACTGGCCAGTTTCTTAGTTGTACATTATTATAGGCCATGCCATTATTCTTCTTGCATTCACCCTTTACATCTGGGAGTATATATGTCTTACCTTCTCCCAACTCAATGCTTCTATTATATTTGTTTTTTCTAGGTTCCTCTCTATTGTTTCTGAGATAGTGCTCCTCATTAGAACTCCTCAGTATTTTAGGAACTCACTTTCCTTTATGGTTCCACTACTCTTGCCTTTCACTCATCCTATCCTGATCAACACTGTCTTCATCTTTTTACAGCATAGCCCTGATTACTTCTCAAACCTTGCAAAAAAATTCAATGCAGTCTCTGTTGCTGTGTCTATATTGTCTGATAGCAGCTTCCAGTCATCGGCAAATATCAAACATTGTGATTATACCCCTCCCAGTCTGTTATTTGCTGTGCTAGTTCCTTCCTCACTTCAAGAGGTAGTTCCTCTATGACTAATATGAACAGATATGGAGGCAGTGAGCACTCCTTCTGGTTCATCTATACTCCCTGAGGTTTGTGCCTGACTCTACCTGTTATTTTCTCAGTTTCTGTATGCATCCATATTGTCTTTATTCATCTTATAAATTTGCCACCATGATTCTTGTTTTCCATCTAGCTATTTTGAATGTTTTCTGCAGATTAAAAAAGACCACACCCACCTATGTTCTTTCTTTCTTTTTTCTCTACCTCTCTCCCTCTGAATTCTCTTAGGTCCCACCAGTTTAGCTTTCCTCTCCTCCCCTGATGAATCCATGTTGTTACAGTTGAATTATCTGTAGAAACAAGTTACTTAACCTTCTTGCTAGTATCTTTGTCAATATTTCAATATTTGTATTCATAAGAATCATGGGGAACACAAGAAGTTCAAGTCTACTGATTCTTGCAAACGTTATGCCTTACCATTTCCCACCCTACATTATACCTCCCGTCTCAAGGAGGGCAAGGCCAGTCATGTCTGGTGAGAATTTATAAACACCAATCCAAATATCTGGGTCCCATTTGAAGGACGACAGTTCATCACTCTGCTTTTTTATGACTGAGATAGGTATATAACTGCTTACATTTTCCTATATCCTACTTTTATTGTTATCATCACTACTCTGGCCCTTTTCATCGAGTCTGATATGTCACCCATACAGCTAATCTTCTTATATTCCCCCAGTTGTGGTCTCTGAATCATCCTTTCCCATTTGTAGAATTCTGTCCGGTATCATCTTTTCCTCTCACCTTTTTATCTTTCATTGCCCCTTAAACATTGTTTCCCTCTTAATCACTTCTTATACAAAGTCTCTGTCTCTGTTTCTTTCTCTCTCTGTGTTTCATGTAATCGGTACCTGTTTTGCTGTTCTCAAACCTCTACTTTGATGGCTTTCCCACCCACCTTCTGTTCTTTATCTGTTTCTTCAGTTACTCCTGGAAGATTTCCCAGATCCGTCCTGCTTCCATCATTACCATGTTATCCTTTTCTTTCATTCGCACTAATCTATTCCTCCTCTCTTCTTTTCTTTTTGTATATTGTGGCCTAATGGTTAAGGTGTTTGCCTTACAATCACAAGGTGTAGGGTTTGAGTCTCACAAGGGATAATTGGCTAGGCTTAAAATGGCTCGCAAGGGCAGTTAGCTTAGTACTAATCTATGAACCTATGAACCTATCGTTCCTCCTTCTCTTTTCCCAATGTCCCACAATGATCCTTCCTGTACCACTGCTCCACTTTGATCACTCTCATTACACTGTTCTCCAGTTATGTTTTATTCTCTATCTTCCTTTTCTCCCCTATATCTTCTTCTAAATTTCCATGAGCTGCCTCTGTAGTTCCTTAATCTCCCAGTTCTTTCTGCCCTCATGATTGTCCTCCTCGCTCTAATGCTTTTCCACCAGTATCACTCTGTCAAGTCTCTACCTGCTTCATTATCTTTTACTGCTTCTTCTGTCACTCTCCGCAGTTGTTTTTTCCTGTCTTGGTCACTACAAGTGCAACTTGCTCATCTCTATTCAGCCTCATCTCCTCCTCTATTTGTCACCACCTGCATTCGCACTGGTGCATAGTCTCAGACATACCTCTCCTTTATTTCTCCTTCTTTTACTTTTCCATTTGTTTTTCCTTTTGTAAGACTCTGTGCAACCTGTTGGCTTTTCTAGGCAATTTCTAGTCAAATGTGTATTCCATCATCTCCGACAGCATACCACAATGCACTGTATATTATTCCATCCCCCCAACCATGGTTTTCTCCAGTTCTTGTTTTATGTTCTTGTTCTACTTCAATTTTTACAAATAATTGGAACATGTCTGAGTGTGTAGTTACATTATAAGCCTTTCCTATTATCTCTTGTCCTTTTCCCTTTATCTGTGGCCACACCTCAATGGATTTTGTAGAGAACTCACCTTCATCATTATTTGGAGTGTATATGTTCCTAGTTCTCCATCATTTCCCATTCATGTTTCCCTGCCATATTACCCATCATCACTGATTGCTTTTCTTCATTTGTTCAACTGTCACCTATAGTCCCTTTCTGAACAGTATTGTCATTCCCCTCTTCACCCTTCTGCATCCTTGTCCATCTCTCATCTGGGGTGTTCTATTGATGATATCTTCTCTCATCTCATACCTTTGATTGAGTATCTTGCAAAAGTGTGATTTTTATGTCCTAGTTTTTTTTTTTAGTTTTTCCAGGACTTTCCCACTCTTGATAGGATGTGATATAACTCTTTAAGCTCCAAGTCACTATATTGGCATTTATGTGTACTTCTTTGTGCATCCCATCTGTTCTGGTAGAATGCCTTTCTCTCACCAAGCCTCCTGCCATGCTGGATGAGATTTGTTTGGCTGCAGCGTATCTCAGTCCCTCTCCCCTCCAATGAGTGGGTTATCATCCATCAGTATTTCAGTGACAGTGTCCCTGGACATAGGCTTCCTCTGTCCACTTCTGCTTCACCATCCTGTTTCAGCTGCCTATTGTCTCACCTACTTTTTTGACTTTGTGGCTCACTTCATCTCACTCATTTATCTTCTCTAGGTTTGCATTCATGTACAATTGGTTTCCCTTTGCTGCATGCATTATTGAACTGATTCACTGAATTTGTCATAGTCAGTCAGTGTCTTTTTGTGCCTTGCTTCTCCCTTCTTTTTCAGCTGTTCCTTTGCACACTTTGACAAGAGAAAAAGATGTTTACATTATGTCCTTAGGTGTCTTTCATTCCTTTTGTAATCCTTTCTTTGCTTTCAGTGTTGAGTCCTCTCCTTGCTGGTCTTTCCTTGCTGCATCCCCTGCATTTGTTTGCTGCTAGTGTCTTATATACTCTACCTGGTGTGTGTGTGTGTGTGTGTGTGTGTGTGTGTGTGTGTGTGTGTGTGTGTGTGTGTGTGTGTGTGTGTGTGTGTGTGTGTGCACATATGTGAATGTGTGTGTGTGTGTGTGTGTGTGTGTCTGTGCACATATGTGAATGTGCGCATGTGTGCGTGTGTGTGGGGGCAGTGTCAATATTATACCTCCTGCTCTTCCATTTACAGTCTGTTTTAGCTTTGCATGACTGTTAAAGCTACCTGTACTTGCTGTCAGTTCCCTTCTTGCCTTGTTATTATTGCCCTCCATGTGGACAGGAATCACTTTCTGCACTGCTTCTCTCCTCCTGCCACACAGTTTCTTTGCTTATCTGTAGCTTCTGTGGTAGTGCTCTTTCACGGCTGACTAGCTCAACTTTTGTGACAGTCACTTACCCAACACTGAGCACCTGAGTTCAGTGTGCTTCCCCTTGCTCTTTGCTTTTACCAGCTCCTTTATCTGTAATCATTCTTCTTGCTCTTGCTGCTGTTACTATCTGAGACATCCCATTTTGTAATTTTTCCTCTTGAACAGCTTTTGCTTCTTTCTTTTTCCTTCTTTCTTTCTCTCCGTCTCTCTTGATCTATTTTTCTGTCTATCTCTCTCTCTCTCTCTTTCTGCCCCTCTCATATGAGGTTTTCCTCTCTTGTCCCTTTATATATGGTTCATAATGGCATTGGGTTTTCAAACTTCCTTGTTTACTGATGACTAATATTTTAGGCCTTCATCACCTGATGTCCCTGCCACTTCTTCCTGTTGATTTTTTTTTCTAGAAGCACCTTTATACTGGGTGTTCTCCTTGCAAGCTGCATCTCTCACTCCTCTCTTGGTCTGTAGAGGTTCAGTTGCCACTTTATTGCTGTTGAATTTTTGAACCTCATGGATTGCAATTTCTACACTGGATAATTTTTTCTTTACAGTTTTTTGTTTTTCATCATCATCAATGATCATCATCTCCTTTTAGAGGAATTTTAAAATGGCTGAGAGTTGTCTAAATGCATGCCTTGACTGGAAGTAAAATATTAGCCATTTATTTTTCTTTTTTATACAGGGCATCTGAGTAATCCTTGATCAGCCTTAAGTGCATTCCATGGAAAGGGATGGTACTCAGTATTTTTGTTTGTCTAAGTATTGCCTCTATTATTTAAAAGATGTGTATTTGGGCTACTATGTGTGTCTTGTATGCTCTCAATTTATCTTATATATTCTGTCCACCATAGTTTCCTGAGTTACAAGCAAGTAAAATCTTGTTTCTATGAGCTTGATGAAGAAGCTTTCCAATCCAATCAAGGAACCCTATTATGCAGATATTTCCTCATTTGGATCTGTTTTCCATGGCATCCAGTTTCCCCTGCTTGACTTTATATCAGTTTTTTTTATTTCATTCTTCCTTTGCCTGTAAATCTAGATTTTGGAACATAGGGCAGCTCTTTGTTCCACTGCATTTTTTGTTTGTTTTTGCTCTTTCTTTCTATTACTTTTTTCTTGGCTTTTAATTTTTTTCTTCACTAGTTAGCATAGTTGCCCTTCTTCTGGGACTGGTATGAAACTCTTCAGCTGCAGCATCTGGAGATCTTTATCATCAATTATTTTTTTTCTGCCCAGATTGTTTTTTGTGCTAAAATATATTTTTTTCTCCTTTTCCCTCAGCTTCTTCAAAAGCTCATAATCTAAGCAATCATCTTGTTTAAACTCTCGGGTACCCTCTCCAGGGTCTCTGACTCTTTATCCAGATGTATATAAATTATGTAAAATGCATACGCGCACATGTATATACACTTATATATGTATGTTTATATTTGTACAAAATACATCCAGGTCTAAAGTGTAATAAATCAGACATGTAGCCTCTGGGTTTTGGGAATCAGTTTTCTGATGAGCATTGGAGCCAGAATTCACAAAATAGATACTAATAGCCTAAGAAGATGATATTTCTTTTTTTATTTACATTTGTTGACCAGGAGTGTCTGACTGGACATAGGCCCATTTTCAGTGGAGGTCCGGGGAGAAAAGCTCCACAGTTAAAATAAACAGACAGTAGTTACATTGGATTTACATAGCGATTAACAATTTGATTAACATAGCAATTAATTACATAGTTACAGAAGAAGTACATCAGTAGACAACTAGAATCTTTATCTGCGAAGTACATAACAAACATTAACAATTGCTACAATAAGAAGTTCCTGCTGTATAATAAGTACTACGCTTATGAGCATCCGAGCTTGCTATAATCAAGGTAGTTAGTGGGGTGGAAAGAAAGGTAGTGGTTGGATGGGGTGGATGATATTAGAGTGGGAGTTGCAAGGGCATAGCCAGCATGTTTTTAGATGTGCTTTTAGTAAGGTTTTGAAGTGGGTGCATGATGGTACGAAGGTAATTGTGGGTGGGAGGGAGTTCCATGGTTTGGCTATGGTGCAAGAGAATAGTGCTTCACCAGCAGAGTTATTGGCTTTAGTGATCTGCAAGTGATTTGTGTTGCTGGATCTTAGTGATATTTCACTTACAACTTCAGGGACATCCTAAACTTAATTTACCTGTGTTTTAGAAATGGACTATACTATCTAACACATGAAAGCAACACACAGTAATTGATTCCAGTCTCTGTTTTGCCCACCTGCTACATACTGTATGATGGTGAGACATAACATGTGGCATCTAGAGAAGATATGATCAGCCTACATCTTTTATAATACTCTGTGATGGATGTGGGCTGAGCTGCATTGCACAGATTCTTTATGTGTTGTTATGGATATCAGGCATTGATTTAGAAGGTATAAACCTAATGTGTTTGAGGTGTGTACTGGGAGAAACATAAAGTGGTTGAACAGTATAAATCAGTCATCATCTACACTGCCTCTGAATTTGCAATGCTGATGCACCACAGGTTATAATCTGTATTAACACATTCATTTATGCCAATGAATATGCTGAAAGATTGCATGAATGTTACACTATGTACATGCTTCATTATGCATGAATGCATTCACCATTGAAGTGACTAGCACATCCTCACTCGCACTAGTTTGTGAGCCTGACAGTATTATCGCAGTATGCACACTCTTAATAGACAAGCTTAAACACTAAACTTATATCTGTTTTCAAATTATTTTACTCCATAAACTAAGTGAAATGTATTGCAATGAGTATTTTGGTCAACAGAGGTTTTGTTCCTCCATATATTCTTGATGCCAGTGATTGGCTTGCCTTAGTTGTTATACATTTGAAGGCTGTGCCAATGTTATCAGCAGTATAGTAACGTGTCAGTGCTAAGACATTGCGTTCTTTGCTGTCTGCACTGCACCATTGCCTACATACAGCAATTCTGCATGTCTTGGTCTTGTAGTAAGAGCATTTATGAACTGTACAAGCCTACGTGTTCATGGGGATGCCTTATCAATAGACTTACAGCAAATAACATCTTTGGAGATCATGACACATTGTTGCATTTGCTGGCCAAAACACTGTTGATGTAAAGTGAATTTATTTATTTATTTTTTCACAGCACACTACCCATGGGCAGGGTAGGATAGAGTTATGAATTCTTTCTTCTCTTCACAGGATGACTTGATTCTGCCAGAGAACATCTGCTCTTCCCATATGACTAAATTACATATTTC
The DNA here is from genome assembly GCF_019279795.1 of Protopterus annectens. Classification (NCBI taxonomy): domain Eukaryota; kingdom Metazoa; phylum Chordata; order Ceratodontiformes; family Protopteridae; genus Protopterus; species Protopterus annectens. The sequence goes on along the minus strand of NC_056728.1, from coordinate 662,517,102 downwards.
TAATTTTGATATACATTGAATGTAAAATAATGACTGGTCAAGCTGGAATCCAAGTCATAAATCATTTCATGAAGCTGGAATGGCAATAAATCTGGTTACATGGCTATGTGACTACTTTAATGTAAACTTACTCTTCATTCTGGCCATAGGCCATAATACTTATTATCTGCAACTGGCTTACTTATCTATGTGGTACTAATACAGCACATGTTTTTACTGACTTTATATAGTTACCCGTGGAAGAGAAATGTGGCTTGCCTTCTTATTACAAAGCTGTTGTGATGGTATGTTGTAACTCAGATGACACTGTTATATCCTGAATACCAGGATTTGGACTTCTCTTTTACAGTGCTACCCTTACGTAAATATCAGGCACAGCGAAAACTGCAGTCTGTGTGATTGCTATTCAGTATCCACATTCAAAATACCTTATAATATATTCAAGTGATTTCCTGGAACTTTTGTACAATGCCACAATATGTTTGATTTGTTGTTATATCTGCCTTAGTTTGTATAATTATTGTAACCTATGGCCAGAACAATGCATTCATTCTGTACAAATGTCCTGATCAATCCTACTGAACATTTAATGCCTCACACTACATGTTATCTTTTGTATACTCTTTTCAAACTTGGTAGCCTTGAACCAACATTTCCTTAGTATAATCTGAATATTCAAACCTTCTATAATGTCAGTCTTTTTATAAACCTCACAGCAATTGACTGTAAATATAAGGTTTAATAATATGTTTATCTTTTCAGTTTATGACAAATAGATTTTTGTTCCCACCTCTCTTGTGACCCTCATGATTCTATCACCTTTTGGCCCATTTTTTCCTCAGTCACTAGGATCCTAATAGTTGAGAAGACAGACATAACAGGCAAGGATTAAAACTATCATGCAGTGAGGGTAAAGTATGTTTTTTTTGCATAATCCTAGTATCTTCCATATTGGACTGAAAGCAAAGTGCAATACCAGTACAATTTCACACACCACAATTCCACCTAGAGGGTGCGCAGACTCCTTGGAGAGCAATGGTGCAGTGGTTAACACTGTTGCCTTATAGCATGAGCTTTTCTGGTTCAATTCTTAGCTGGAGTGCCTTCTGTGTGGAGTCTGTATGTCCTGTCTACGTTCGTGTGGATTTCCTTCAGATACTCCTGTTTCTTCCCACATTCCAAAGACATGCATCTGCCGAGGTTTCTCCCCAGACATCTGCTGAAAATAGGCTCTGTCCTAGTTGGACTTTCCTTTTCAACAAATGTTAAATAAATAAATAATGCTCTACATAGTGCTTAAAAGAGATGCTGTAATTTCAAGCCTTAACATGGATACGTTTTGTACCTTCATCAGCACCATTCACAGGTAAGGCAGCAATGGGTGCACAATCCAGTCTCTCCCTTATCAGTTCCTCACTACCAGTGACATCTGGGGTACACTGTGGGCTAAACCTCTCTGTCATGTAGCCAGTAACATACCAGCAATGTACTGCTAATACGCTATCCTACCTACCTTAAATACCATTTACTACTCTTCTCAATCACAGTAAGAGGTACTTAAAGAAGATTACTTTGAAGCATTTTTTTCTTTACATCATTAAATATTTAGAATCATTCCCACATAACATTATCATCACAAACCACAGAGCTATGACTAGTATGACAAGGCCGATACTGCTTATATCATGCATCTATGGTAATTCTCCATATGAGGAAGCTGTCCATCTTCTAAAATGCACATATACAAATGCTGACCAGAGTGTCTCCCACCCTATCTAACAGGAAAGCTTAATTATCTAAAAAAAGGAATGGAATTACTTATATGTTTTTTCATTAGAATAAGTAGTATTTAAGCCAAAGGGACACGAGTGCAAATGCTTAGCTTTCAAAAGATGCAGAACAGCATACTGGAGTGTTTCCACTGAAAAGTACTTAATATCCTGAGGCAACAGAACAGACATAAGCCTTGTATAGTATTCACACTGTGGACATGTATACCCAGGGATCTAGAACTATGGAAACTACAGTTCCACTAGGCTTCACATACCAAGCTGCATGCACTGTTCAGCAGTGCTAACAAATGTGCTTGCCGGATTAATGTCAAACAATACCCAAAAGAGTGGCATAAGGAGCCTAGCATATAAAGAATAAAAAGGTAGGAATTCTGAGCAAACACAGATACCTAGCACATATTCATGAAATGGATCTGGCCTAAGAGATGATTTATGAGGCACATGGTAGTATAAACAGATTATTAAATAATTTGGAAGGGATATTATACATAGGCAACAGATAACAATATACTTGGTTGGTGAGGGCACAATAACTGCATAGTGATGGATAGAAACTAGTAGCTCATTGTTACAGTGAATACAACCTGGTGCACTGACAACAGAGTTTGAGGTGGACACTGTAGGTTGGAGGAATAGGGGGAGGCAAGAATGGCCAGAACAATGACATTGTGTAAGAACCAAATAGAATAAAACATAGAACAACATATTCATTAATATTTGGTTACTGCCAGTACAACAGGCTACTAACATTCCAGCAAAGCAAGCTATCAAAGGATCCTAACCATGGCAAGTTGCAGATACTGTGCACAAACACGTTCTATATATATATCTGATACTCTCTTTCACAGTGCATTTCCTCACATGCATATATGAAATGGGGAGTCAGAGAAGACTTCTTTTGCAGTCACCTATGTTGCAGACTCACTCACAATCTGTGGGTAGTGTCTTAACTTAACTATAAATTGTATTGGAATCCAGTGGTAATTGACTACATTCCAACACTGGTCTGAGTGGAGGAGCACTTGAATATGATAACAAAATGTAATGTTTAACTTATTGTCCTTAAAGACATCAATTGCTTGGGATTAGTATGTAAATTGATAAAAGAAATGTTATTGATTGAATAATGGATACATGTTTAAATGAGGAAGTAGTGTTTTATGGTTATTTGTCTACACATGGAGGCATAGGCAAAGTGCAAGAGAGAATAAAATATGTTATTTTTAAACTTCCATGTATGTGTGGATAGTTTTCCTCAAGTATTATTTCTTGTGGTGTTGTCAATCATAATGATACTAAACTGATTGATGTAAACTGTTTACTTATGTGTAACAAAAGATGGTAACTGTTTGCATGAATGTTTCTATAACAATTCTTCTGTGTTAATCTTAAATGAAACCAGTCTGAAACCCACATTAAATTCAGAACTTCTACCTCTGCTCTGCAAAACCCAGAAATATGACAGAAATCAGTCTTGTGTGGAAGATGTAACATTGTGTGATGTAATAAACCAGCTATTGATGCTTTTCTGTATGGTACCATGTTAATACTCCATAACGTTTGAATTGTCGTTTATAAAGCATAATTTGTATTTTATTTCTTTTTGTTAACAAGGCAGGTGGATGGCACAACAGGCCCTTTTTAGAGATAATGTGAGCTCAAGGAGGATGACGTTTACATAGCAGAAAAACTGCAATGCAAACCTGATTACAGTATGTTATGCTTACAAATCTGTTTCTGTAACATGGTAAAAACAAACATAGCATTGTGATAGTGCTTCAGTCATGAGCAGAATTTCATATTTTCTACCAAAATAACAAAAAAAAAAAAAAAGAAAAAGAAAGGAAGAAAAAAAACAAAGGGCTGGATTCATAAATGTACCACAATGTGTACAAGAGCACGTACACATTGCAGTATTTTTTTTATACTCATGAAGCACCCTTACATGGTGTTTCATGGTGTTCCAAAATGAGAATATGCAGCACCACAAGGTACTGACACTGCAGCCATGTGGAATGCAAATGAGACTTTTGGGGTGGAAGTCATAACAGCACTATCATCAAATCAGACATAGATGATGGGGTGGGGTAAACACTAGACACAGTGGAGAATAATGTTTAAAACAGACATACCTACACCACCATTCCTATGGGGACTGGGGTGGAGGATCACACCCTTCAATACTGGTACCAGTATTACTGCAGGGGATTTGGGGCATAAACAGGATCCCAGGGAATAGTACCCTAAGGCTTAGAAAAGCATGACAGGGATGATGTGGGGAGAACACACTCAATACATATCTTACGTGCTGTAATGACACCAACCTCAGTAAGAGGATCGGAGGTAGGGGAATCAGAAGACCACCAAGGAATACATTTCCGTAGTAACACAAATGTTACTATGGGGATGGGAGTGGCAGGAACCACTTGTACACCAGGAATGATTCTCTAAAATGCCATAATGACACCAACATTACTATGGGGATGGTGATGGGCGATACAGTGGACCACCAGGGAATACACCTTAAAGTACTCTAAGGTACATACAACATGATGGGTATTGGAGGTAAAGCACCCAACACCGGGGCTTACAATCTTAAGTGCCATAATGGCACCAGCGATAGTACTGGGTGAGGAAAACCACTACATCACCAGGACTAACTCTATAAAAGTGCTGAAATGACACCAATATCATAACAAGGATTGGAGGATGAGGGAATACACCAGACCACCAGAGATTAAGTCATACATGTTGCAGTGACACTAACATATAATGGGTATGTGGGGGAACATGAAAAGGTAGCGATAGGTGGAGGGACTCTAGTGTGTGTGTGTGTGTGTGCATGTGTGTGTGTGTGTGTGTGTGTGTGTGTGTGTGTGTGTGTGTGTGTGTGTGTGTGTGTGTGTGTGTGTGTGTGTGTGTGTGTGTGTGTGTGTGTGTGTGTGTGTGTGTGTGTGTGTGTGTGTGTGTGTGTGTGTGTGTGTGTGTGTGTGTGTGTGTGTAAGCTTTTGTATGTGTATGTTAGAGAGTGACTGGTGTAGAGTTATACTGCCTAGATGAGCAGCAGGGTACTACAGTAATATGCAGATTAGCCATGATCTGTTCATTGCAGTAGTACCTGCAGTTCGGGAAAAAGCATATTAGACAATAAAAGCATCTGACCTTGCTGCGGCTAACATGTTCCTGAATTGCACATGTGCGCATTGCACTGGAAGGGCCTTTCTAGGGTGATCTGTACCATTTAATCCATTCCAAGAAAGTTTTTTAAACTACTATGCAGAAAAAGGTCACAAGCATTAATATTTTCATGTATACAGTTGATATAAATACATGTGCATACAAATGTAGCCTGTCAGAAAGCTAGAGTTAAACTTGTCATGTGATAATATTCTGTCTGTTTCCTAATATATTCCTCAACCATTATCTCTATACCAATTAAGTGCAGTTTTGGTCAGGAGGTCTTTCAACTTACCTACAAATGTTTTCACAAGCTGTTTATTTCTAAATTTGTCAGGTAAGTAGTTAGAAGTAGCAAGTGCTTTCCCTGTAGCTAGGCCTAGGCAGGGTCTACTCTAGATAAAGTGAGGCTTTCTTTTAGATCATAAAGCTGATAAACAATAATCAGTTTATTATAAATCTCTGTTCACAGTTTTAAATATCAGTGCATTGAGGAGTAATGTGGTGATACCACGAATATTAAACTAGTTAAACTTATTAATTACATCAGAGTGGTAAACATATGCATCTTCTAAGAAGATGATCGTATTCTCTGCAGTTATGGCAGTTTGTCCCTGGTTGAACTGGGAGCTATCAGATCAAAAGACTATGGCTGGTATTTGTAGCCTCTGGATTCATACCTGCACAAGGTTTATCACCAGAAAGCAGAATTCTGTCTATATGCAACTCTAATAAGTGCCATCTAATAGCAATGACTATGAAAAAGTGAAAGCCTGCACAGAAATGCCCATTCGCTTTTGGACTATTTGTGAGTTTCTAAAATGGATTACAAGTGCTATACTGATATGTGAATTAATCCATTAGCAAGTATAGTCTGAATTACATTTGTCTACTTTTGCAAGTTGGCGGCAAGCATGAGACAACTCACATAAACTAATAATTGTTAGGTAAGGCAAGCAGTGCTCATTGACTTTATGTAGAATTAATTTTTAAAAAGATAAAGGAGTTATGTAGTGACTATAGAGGTTTCCTTAGGTGGACACTGATCTTTGCAACATGGGAAAGGAGGAAACAGTACAGCTGGAAATGAGGAGATAGAAGACAAGGGACATATAGAAAGAAGAAATCAAGAGGGTCATGCTGGAGGAGTTGAGAGAAAAGGGGTACTTTCTTTGTGGTGTGGGATAGGTCTCCTGGCATGTGATGGGGCAGCCACTGGGGTCTCCGAGTTTGTGAAAAAGGGAACATAAAAGGGACAGAAGGAAAAAAAATAAATGGAAAATAATACATAAATGAAAAGAGATAGAGGGGGGAGGCAAAGAGGGGAAACACAAAATGGAGACAATAAATGTGCTCATAATTTGATGTTACAGCATTTGTTGTTTTATTAACAATACTTAGGAAGCATCTAGTAAGCAGATACATTGTGCAAAATGTTAGTGCATTTTACACTGTCTAACAATGCTGCCAAATAGTAGAATTAATTACTTTGCTGCAAAGGTTGCTCTTTTGGTACTGAAGTGTTTTCACTGCTTTGTTACTGGGTTGATGTATAGCTTTCTTGTGCATATCTCTGGATTTAATAGGTGCATACCACGTGTTTTTTTTTTCAGGTGACAACATGATGCATCAGCAGGAATCCACACAGAAGAGGGACAACTTCAGCCCTGAAGAGAACAGCATCATCGTGGAGCACTCAGAACATATAGCAAATGCCTTTTTAGCAAAGGGGGGCCAAAATCAAACTCAGAGAGCTAAGGCATGAAGCCAAGTGGTTTAGGATATAAAAGCAATTGCGGGGAGAAGCTGCACATTGCCACAGACAGGAAGAGGGCCAAAGACATGATGGGACATGCCAAATCAAAGGCTAGGTTGAGCACATTTGACTATGACAGTACCAGTGTAAGACCTCTTACCCACTGATCCCTTTCACAGCTGAGGAGAAGTAACTTATCTCTGTATGTGGAGAAGACTATGCCACTGATGAGGTTACCTCAGGCATAATTAGAGCTAGTTTGGAGACCAGCATTTATCAACCTCAACAGCAGCCAGACTCATCCAGAAAGGAAGGTTACTGCCTCCATAATGATAAAAACCACATACTTGAAAATACTAAGGAGGATAGCTATATACATATGACACATGACCTTTCTTATCAACAGGTGTACCTCTCCTTTTCTGTAATGCAGGAAAGTCACTAGAGTTTGCACGGTATTGCATTACTATCCCATATCTATACTAATAAATAAGTCAATAGTTGAACAACATATGCACCATATCCCAACCCTATGAAAAATTTCTCATATAACACCAATACACAAAGGTGGCAACTTCACTGACTTAACTAACTACCATCCAATTGCCATACTACCCCCCTCCCACTTTCTAAAATTCTTGAAAGATGCATTCGCTCCCACATACTAAACCACTTATTAGCTAATAACCTCCTGGATGAAACACAGCATGGATTTCATCCAAATCATAGTGCCATCAGAGCCCTTATCAGTTTCTCCAATACACTGAATCAACAATGAAGCAATGGTAACTTTGTTTCTTCCATATTTTTAGACCTGTACAAACCTTTTGACATGGTTTCCCATTCCAAAGTACAAACTGTACTCTCTGAACTCAAACTTCACAACTCCACACTAACATGGCTCAGAAACTCCAAATCATAGTGCCATCAGAGCCCTTATCAGTTTCTCCAATACACTGAATCAACAATGAAGCAATGGTAACTTTGTTTCTTCCATATTTTTAGACCTGTACAAACCTTTTGACATGGTTTCCCATTCCAAAGTACAAACTGTACTCTCTGAACTCAAACTTCACAACTCCACACTAACATGGTTCAAAAACTCTCTCTCAAACCATCAACAAGCAATTAAATGGGAAAACACCCTATCCCCCCTTCTCCCCATAAACGTAGGTGTTCCACAGGGATCTATCCTTGGACCCCTTCTATTCACAATATTCACCAATAACTTACACAAGGCTAACTTCCATGCCAACCTGGTCCAGTATGCTGATGAGTCTACCCTAATATGCTCTGCCCCATCACTCCAACAATTACAGCAAATGATCCAAGAATCCTTCTCTGCAATAGAAAAATGGCTTTCAAGCTCTCAGCTAATAGTTAACCCAAAAAACCTTAACTAATGTTATTCTGTCCTTTAAAGGCTACTGACCCAATACCATCATTTAAAATAACATCCCCCAGCTATACCCCGGTCACACCTGTAGCCCAAATAAAACTTCTAGGAATAATCATAGACCACAATATGAAATTTGACAAATGTATAGCTCAAACCATCACAAAGGTCCACAAAAAGCTGGGAACCCTCTATAGATGCAAAAATTATCTAACTTCTGAAAGTAAAAATCACCATTGCAAGAACCCACCTACTTTCCACACTACTGTATACCTCCCCAGTACTAACCAAACATAACAAATGTGACCTAAATAAATTACCTGCTACAATAAAATAGCAAAATTTGCCCCTGACTCATTGTATAGATCACAACATTGCCAGTCCCCTAAAAAAATATCCTGGCTAGAATTACCAAACCTAATAACTTTCAACCAACTTACTATTGCCCCCCAAGTCCTCTATGACCCCCCAAAAAAAACCTGCCCTACAGTGACTACTATACTACTATGCTAGTAATCATCCACTAAGAAGTTCCAACAAATCACTAGCTGACATTACTAAAAGCAATTAAAACTCTGGGGACTACCTCTATGCTACTTCTCTCACAGAAAAAGGGAATACACTTCCTTTAGAATTCCAGTCACTAGAAAACACCCACAACTTTGAAAGACTCCTTAAGTTACATTTATCCAAATCATGGACTTGTTCCTGTACTCTCTGTGGATAAAAGACTTCCAACCCTCCTACACACATCCTACTCTCTTTTAACTAAGCTATCTCTTATAGTACATCTAGACCATAAAAGCAGAGAAAATGTATATTAGCACTATTAGGTCCACATTCTCTTAAAGTTCACTGTATATCACTGTATGCCTACTGCTGAAGTTCAAAATATGCAAGCGTTATCAACTCTTTTACTCTGTGATTATTATTGTATACTAAGATTATATGTTACCTCTATTTACTTCCTATTTTATGGGTTCCTATTAGAAGACCGAAGACGCATTCTTTTGAATGCATCTTGGTTGAACTTAAAAGACTGAAACCACAAAATATCGAAGCGGCTTTTAAGTGAATTCTTTCCCTGGGAAAGAATTTGTTTGGCCTCTTTGTTACTTTGCCGTTTTTGGCACTGTAGTGTGGTCTCGGAGTTGGTATATTTAAGTTGGGGGTGTGTGGGTGGTGCAACATAATGTTTAAAGTGTTTTGTTTTTTATTTTTTTTTTGTTGGAACAGCGATTTTTTTCCAAGGGAAAAAAAACACTGTTCTGACAGTTTGACATTGTAAGCTTTCACTTACATAGGGTAGATTAATCACTGTTCTCTTTTTTAAGCATTCGGTGATCTAACATAGACCCTTTTTATCACTGTACTGCTTATATATTACTGTACATTACTTACTCTGTATGGTATTATTGCTATTATATATTATATTACTTTCAGTTATTAATGTATTGGAGCTTTTTTCCCCAGGCCTCCGCTGAAAACAGGCAGCTCTGCCCACTCTGGCTTTCCCGGTAAGTAAATGTAAAATAAATAAAAATAAAATAAAAAATGGTAAGTATGCTCATCACCTACTTATAGATATGTCAATACTGTGGTGCAAGGTCCAACTAATCATGTCATCAATTACTCCTTTACAGGGTCAGCACCAGAAACCAGCAGTTACACTGTGCCAGCACAGCAGGTAGATGTAGACAATAGAATGGTTGTTATTGATGATGCCGTAACTGTCATATTTTGTGTACCAGCAGAATCAAACACCCAGCAGCAGGTACATAATTCTGCAGGCAATGAACCACGCTCACAGAGTCAAGTAGCTGAGGATATAACATCGCAGGCAGTGCAGGGTGGGACCCCACATAGCTCAGGACCGGTGTTTGTTGAACTACAGGGGCACCTTCAGGAAGATGGTACCATCACAGACGTAGCAGTGTCCACTGTAATGCCTGTGCAAAAGGGTGCTAGGCAAAGGCACATGTCACAGATAGCACCAGACACATGAAAATCCTTGGATGCATAGCAGCAGATGGAGCAGAACATTGTTTAGTCACAGTCCACTGTCACAGAGAGTTAGCTAGAGATGGTAAAGTACTGCGCAGTATATATATATATATATATATATATATATATATATATATATATATATATATATATAAAGATTTTCACCAGTACATGGGAATGGTAGAGACCAGGGATAATGCCATGATCACACTTGTGCACAGTATGATAGCACACACACAGCAGCAATTTGTTCCTACATGTTGATACTAATCATGACCTACTAGATTAAGTTAAAAACATTGGTGGATAGAAACAGTGGCACGGCACTGTCTGCTGACATGGAGACAGAGTACTAGGCATATCATTTGATTTTCAGGAAAATATTGAACCTCTGAGTCAAGGTCTTGGTCAAGCAGCATTGTGAGATCAGTATCTGTAGGCTCTCCTACATCCAGTAGGTCACATCTTTACAGAAAGTCAGCATGAAGCTCACATACTAGCACTTCCTCATGTTCACAGGGACAATCTTCCACAATATCATTAGGGGACATTGTATATGACACATTTGACATTGATCAGGGTACACAATGCTAGTACTGAAAACAACACAATGTATGACTGAGCAGCATCTATTTGACATGACTAATGTTACTATAAGAGTAAAAGTTGTCAAAAGCTAAGATTTAAAAATAAAGGGGAGATCAGCAGAAAACAATTTAAAACAGTATTGAGGGTTTACTACATATGAGGCATATATGATTACAATAGTGCAGTACATCCTGCCAGGGAACCAGTACTGCTGCCACTTCACTCTCTGCAATGTAGAAATGACGATTGTTAGTACTTCTGATGAATCAAGGGTTGGTCTCTATGGAAAATAAATTAATCCGATGGATAGTACCTTAACAGAGAAAAAGACTTGTTTCTTATATATTTGAAGAACAGTGCAGAGACAATAGAACATACCCTAAGAAATGTAATACAGTTTTCCTTTCCAATGGAACACATCCTCTAAACTGCAAGGTAGAGTACTGTATCAATAAATGTTTACACACATTCATTTCTTCTAGTTACTAAGTGAAATTTTCCCTGAGCAATTCTTTACTAATAGACATTCCTGCACAAGCAGTACTACTGCTAAACACATGACTTGAATATTTCCCTGCAGGCCCCTAAACTAAGCGCATACAACAGTGCAGTAGAAATTGTCATATTCAGCATTTTGATTCCTTCTAATGCACAGATGTCAGTGAACAGTCAGGCATGGCACTAAATATATGCTGCCACTAAGCAAATCAGATATATATAAAGCAAACAGTTGTACCTAAGGAAAAAAATCTCTTTAAAATAAGGTCTGTCTGATTTACAGAGGGAGTAGGCCTTGAACCACACAGCATAGTCCACATGTAGCCCTGCATGCATCAGTTACAATGTGCATGCTTTTATAATAAATGTAGCACTAATCTGAAAGTCGTGGTCCATAGCTGTGTACTAGATGCTGTCTCTTAACTTGTATAGCCAGGTATCATGCACGAGCTTGCCACATGAGGTCCCTATACTACTACTGTCAGCTGGCCACCAACAGTGTCATCACTGTTGCAAGGATGGATAGCAGGAGCTGCACTGATGTAATGTGGCATTTCAGCACCAGACTTACAAATGATCATGTTGTGCAGAATGCAAAAAGTGATAAATATCATGCATGCAATAATAGTGTCATACTGAAGAGCACCCTCAAACTCAATCATGCAATGGAAATGGGAGTTCAGCAGGTGAAGCACTCACTCAATGACAATCCATGTCTGGGACAAATGGTATCATACCTTTCCTCAGCAGCTTTTCTAAGGTAAAGGACTGGTGTCATCAGCCAAGGTTTTACTGTGTAGCTTGTATCACTTGGAAAAGACAAGAAACATGGGAATGGTGGTTTAGTGCTAATCAATACAGTTTCAAGACTATAGCTAGTGATATAAATATAGTAAACAATTTCACTTAACAATGTGACCATGACATATCCTACAATGCAGGAAGAGGTGGTAGGTTGAGCTTCTGTGTCTCATGTGAGAATAATGTGCATTTCTAGGATGCTTGGCAAACACATTGGTGATGCACCATATGCATCGCACACTACCTGGCAGATGATGGAATGGTAGCCTTTCCTTTTCACTGCTGCTCCGCCCATGATCATGATGGGGCATGAAGTCTCTCTGACCTCCACAGTGGGGGGTATTCATTGAAATCATGTGTTTTCACAATAAATTGATTTTTTAGGATAAACTGAGGTTTTAATAAAAAGCTATATAGATTTGGATAAATGTATTAAATCTGTTTTATTTGTTTTTATTAGTGATGTTTTTATTAGTGATGTTCTTTATATATTGTCACAAGATTTTTAATGTATGTACTATTTATAGGGTCATTGCAATTCATTATTTCACCACAAGATGGTATTATATCCTAGTTTAATATAAAGGTTTTATGATTTACAAGATGTTTTAATGTATGTACCAAGTATAGAGTCATTGCAATTCATTCTTTTACCACAAGATGGCATTGCAACCCAGTTTAATACACAGCTTTTACGATCTGTAATTAGTAAACAAATGTTATTATCTTTTAATCTTTTATAAATATTTTATACATGCATACAATATTTATTACTGGTTTAACTTGTTTTAACAATTGAATATTGTTTTGAAAAGATTTTAGATTAACAAAACATTTTGCCTCATGGAGTTCCCAGGTCATATATTTTAAATTAGGCTTCATTTAGTATTAAGTATTTGATTGGATGTTTTTATTTCAAATTTGTATAAATAGGAATTGTATAATGACCAGCCCACATCTGATGAAGTTTTAAAACAAAAACGTATCTGTTAGATTGAGCGTTATCTATGTTATTGTGGAGTGAATATTTGGAATAAATTGTGTAAAACCGGACTGTCTGATAGCTTTATTGTGCACCTTCCGAGGTCCATTTTTTCATTTACTGGTGACTGTTTAGCCCTTTTGGCAATTTTTGTGGATTTCTTGGTTACTTTGTGCCATAGAAGGAGACATGAGCTCGGACAGTGAAGGAACAGATCAGCGTGACACCACTGGCCAAACGAGAAAGTTGGTAGACCAATTGTCACAGCTGATAGATTTACTGATGCCATTAAGCCTACCCCTAGTCGAAGTGGTGGCTAAAACACATGAAAGGAGGAACCAGGAAGAGGATCATAGTAGAATGCTAAGATGCCAAGAAAATGGTGCAATTGCAGGACAAAATACTGGCCTTTCAAATGAGAATGTGGAAACGGAGTTTCAACGAACACCAGCTGCCTTGAGGCAAACACAGGGTGATGGACAAGTTAATATTTATACCAGCCCTTCTATTCGATTAGGGCAGGAATTACGTTTGACAACAAACCAAAATGACTGCAGTAACTTCAACCTTAAAGATTGGCTTCAGGTTAGTTTTTCTACCAATTTCAAAGATAAAAAAGTAAACCTAAGCCAATAATTGATTCTTTTAAAAAACAACTAGATACATTTGAGAAATTGTTGTATAAATACAAATCATTGGATATGGAAAACAGTTATTTGAATGAATGCATTTCTGAGAATATTGTCCCAAAGGGACTAAGGATATGTAAATACCCAAATAATGTAGTCCCTGGGAGTATATTTCATCAAGAATTAATTGCGATTTTTAATAGATGTGGGCTGGAAGTTTTAAAAAGTATGATTGATGAGAACAATAGAGTAAAATGTGATTTAATGAAAGAAATAGATAATTTAAATGACAATATTAAGAATGACATTATGTTCGGAATTCCAGAAGAGAAGGAGAAATTATTTAAAATTAAGAAGGGAATTGATGGTCAATGTAGTGAATTAGTTCAAAGAAAGATAAAAAAACTTGAAAGAGATTTGACAGAATATAAAAACAACACTAGTTACCCTATACCTAGGTCCATATCTAGATTCTGGGTAAGTGAGCAGGCAAGTTTTAGGGAAGAAGAAACACACAATCAACACTAAGGGGAGGGTGAACACGAAGGCGACCTGGATGATTTCAACAAATACCCCCCACTACGATGGTCAGAGAGACTTAGAAATAAAAATGATTTTCAACAAAATGTTTATTATTTAAATTTTCTGGGGGAGGGGGGCAAGAAGGGGGAGGGGGAGGTACTAAGTGGAGAAAGTACCACCTGCCCCAACTTGGAAGGTGAAGACATTATTCAAGATGCCAGTAACCCCACAGATTCATTAAAGGGGATTTTAGTATATATAATTTTAGTTCTGTTAATCTACAAGATGAACATTTCAGGTTGTTAGCTAAGGGCGTGAAATTTATACCCCTTAGAAAAGGAGAGCTCACAAAGACTTTATTAGATATCAAAACATTTCTAAGGAAAATTAACCTGAAAATTGTTTTTACCCAGAAAATAGGACCAAGACCAAATAATCTAACACAAAAGAGTACATTTAACCCTCCATTACACCCCCAAATAAAAATGTTTGAAAATCTCATAGAAAATGAAATTAGAAGTAATTTTGATAAGGTGAGGTATAAAAGAAACTTAGATACAGGTGAAAATAAGATCTTAACAGAATTAAGAAATTATGTTAATTTATGAATCATGGGGCAGCCACGGTGGTGTAGCGGTTAGCATAGCTGCCTCACAGCAAGAAGTTCTCTGGTTCGATCCTCGGCTGGAGTGCCTTCTGTGTGGAATCTGCATGTCCTCCTTGCGGTCGCGTGGGTTTCCTCTGGGTGCTCCGGTTTCCTCCCACATCCCAAAGACATGCTGTAGGTGGATTGGACACTCTAAATTGGCCCTAGGTGTGAGTGTGTGCATGTGTGTGCCTTCTGTGGAAGGTTGGGTGCCAGGCTGGCAACTCGACACTGTAAAACTCCACTGCCAATCATGAGCAGACA
Source organism: Protopterus annectens (assembly GCF_019279795.1). Lineage (NCBI taxonomy): Eukaryota > Metazoa > Chordata > Ceratodontiformes > Protopteridae > Protopterus > Protopterus annectens. Next base: position 662,502,046 of record NC_056728.1, on the reverse strand, counting down.
GGTGATCCGCTGTGGCAACCCCTAACCGGGAAAAGCCGAAAGAAGACAAAGTTAATATATGAATCATGAAACCAGATAAAGGAGGGGAGATGGTTTTAATGGATGCTTTTATGTATGAAGGCAAAATGAACGAGATCCTAAGGGATCCTAGTAGGTATACTAGTAGTTCTAGAAATGGAATTAATATAGCCTACAGGAGAATTGATACAGTCTTGGAAGACTTATTTATGGGAGGTCTTATTGATAGTGAAATGCTGAGGTACATAAAGATGGAAAAACCAAGAATACCAACAATATTTGGGATACCTAAAACACATAAGGATGGGATGGATCCACCTTTAAGACCCATTGTTTCATTTGAAGGTTCTAACACCCTGTCATAACAAAATATGTAGATTCAAAGCTGAAAAACATATGGTTAAAATGTAACAACATTCTCAGAGATTCATGGGACTTCCTTAGAAGTGTGAAACAAGATCTATATGCAGACACCATGTATTTTCTCACTACAGATATTATTGATTTATTTTCTTGCATTCCACATGAGGAAGGTAAGACAATGTTAGAAGAAATAATATTTGAGGATGGCAGTTTAACACGGGATGAGTGTATAGTGATTTTGCAATTAGTGGATTTGGTTTTAAGGTATAACTTTCTTTACTTCAAGGGGGAGTTCTTTCATCAAACTAAGGGTGCAGCTATGGGCGCAGCATGCGCACCAACATACGCAAATGTAATTTTAGCAAAATGGGAAGAAAAGTGGGTACTTGATTCTATATACAACCAAAAATGGTTATTATATAAAAGATTTTTGGATGATATCTGCATGTTTTGGTAAACATCTAAAGAAGAAATTCCTGATTTTATTAAATATTTAAATAACAGTACAGGCTTCTTGAAGTTCACTTACAACGCAGATAATGCAAAACTATGCTATTTGGACATAGAGATACATAAGAAAAACAATAAGTATAATTCAAAAGTATAGAGGAAAAGTACCTATTCAAATTCCTATTTGCATTTTAAAAGTGCTCACCCTGCACACCAGAAAAGAAGCCTGATCAGGGGTCAGTATATTAGATCATCCAGAATGACATCAGATATGGAAGATTTCATTGATGAAATGAAAACCTTGAGCCACATGTTTACGAAAAGAAACTACCCTAATACTTTAATTGAGGAAGTGGAGAAAGATGTTTTGGAGAATAGAGCAGGTAAATTTCATCCAATTTTAGGGTGTAGTGAAGAAAGCATAGAACAACAAAATAAACTAGATGAGAATTTTAATAGAGCTTTGGTAATGGAGTTTAATGCAAGTTCTACCCTAATAAAAAACATTTTAGTAAAGGAATGGAATACATTCACTAATATTGCAGACCTTGACAAAATAACAAAGGAAAAGCTAAAAATAGTTTATAAACATTCTTGCAGCCTAAAGAACTTGTTAGAAAGGAATTATACAGTGAGTACAGGAAACAAGAATAAAAAAAGAAAAGGAACATTCAGATGTGGGCATTGTGCCCAGTGTCCTTACATTGCCAACAAGGAGACAGTATACTTAGAAAGTAGGAAAATAGTCTTAGAGGGCAAGGAATTCAATAATTGTGAAGATATGTGGATTGTGTACCTGGCAAAGTTTGTTTACTGTCAAGCATTTTATGTGGGGAAGACAGAACGCAGATTAGAAAGAAGAATTTATGAGCATATGTACGAGGTATAAAATAAAAAAGAAACAAATGCCCTCTATAAACATAAGTTAGAATGTAATTATGCACATTTTTTATTGTTTGTACTTGTGAGAGTGAAAAATCATGAAAAAGGTGGCTTATGGGAGGAAAGAATAGAATATAGAGAGCTTTGGTGGCAAACAACCCTACAAGCCAACAAATGGCCAGGGCTGAATGATTGTATTTCCATAGCCCCCCCTTCTTAAACATAGAGCTGCCAAACTATAAGGTCTCAACAAGACGAATTAGTCTCTTTCCCTTAATTAATTAATTTTTTATCAGAATTATTTATTAAAACATGTTTTCACATTAAATTGATTTTTATGATAATTTGAGGTTTTAATACAATGCTATATAGATTTGGATAAATGTATTAAATCTGTTTTATTTGTTTTTATTAGTGATGTTTTTATTAGTGGTGTTCTTTATATATTGTCACAATATTTTTAATATATGTACTACGTATAGGGTCATTGCAATTCATTCTTTCACCACAAGATGGTAATATATCCTAGTTTAATGTAAAGGTTTTATGATTTACAGCTTGTTATAAGATGTTTTAATGTATGTACCAAGTATAGAGTAATTGCAATTAATTTTGTTACCACAAGATGGCATTCCAACCCAGTTTAATACACAGGTTTTACAATCTGTAATTAGTAAACAAATGTTATCTTTTAATCTTTTATAAATATTTTTATACATGCATATAATAATTATTACTGGTTTAACTTGTTTTAAAATAACTGAATATTGTTTTGAAAAGGTTTTAGATTAACAAAAACATTTTGCCTCATGGAGTTCCCAGGTCATATATTTTAAATTAGGCTTCATTTATTATTAAGTATTTGATTGGATGTTTTTATTTCAAATTTGTATAAATAGGAATTGTATTAAGACTAGCCCACATCTGATGAAGTTTTAAAATGAAAACGTACCTGTTAGATTGAGCGTTATCTATGTTATTGTGGAGTGACTACTCGGAATAAATTGTGTAAAACTGGACTGTCTGAAAGCTTTATTGTGCACCTTCTGGGGTCCATTTTTTCGTTTACTAACATAGCTTGTATAACTTGCAGTACACTCCTGGCCCTGACCTCTCCAGTTCCCCCAGTGTTGGACACAATGGCATAATCCACTACACACCATTCATGTCTGTGTAGAGGGATGACAATGGCCATCTTCTGTGTAGATGGTGTGTAGATGGTGGCATGTGTGTCTTTGACTGTAGTGTGTGATGGGACTGTGAGCACATGCCGGTGTTCATGTAGGAGGCAAGCTGTGATGTTCTCATGCCCCATGGAGACTTGCTGTTGTTGCCATCTGTAGGCATTATGTCCATGCTCACCACTGATGCAGGAAGGAGTGTGGGTGATGTGCATACCCCCCTGTACTACTGTTGTGGACAAGATGCCACTGTTCCTGCCTATCCTGTCTGATGCAGGTTGCCTGTATCCATGGCATGTGTATATGAGGTGTGCTTTACCCCCAGTACAGGTTGACTGGGTACATATGTGTAGACATGGTTTCAGCTGGTCTTGGTGGTTTGGATATGTCTGATTTCTACTCATAGTCAGCCTCACAGGAGGTCATCAGTAAACCTACATGCTTGCTCAGATAGAGGTGCACTTGCTTTCAAGTTGTGGTCTGCATCTATGTGTCCCTGTATAGCCACTGTAGCAACCTATTATGTGCTTTTTATCTTGGTGGTATCCACCAAGGGGGATTACCCTATTGTTGGTGGAGGATGGCTGTACAGGTAAGGTATTGCCGATTCCATATAGCTACAGTGGATATGAAGTGTACACACCCCTGTTATAATGCATGGTACTTCTGCAATTGGAACATGACCCCACAAAAGCACATGTCAACACAATCCCCACCTGTGGTGTGTTGTATAGCCTGCTCAGTTCAATGAGAACATAACAACCTGTCCTGTGGAAACATATAAGTTCATAGGTTCATAGGTGTGTACTAGGCTAATGGTCCTGGAACCTTTACAAGCCTAGCCCATAGAAGTGCCCTGGCATTGTGCTACTCCACCTTACTACCCAGTGCCTCTGTTGAATAAAGCCACTGAAGTGATCCCCATGGTGAATTTTCTATTTCCCATCCACTCATCAAGATTTCTCTTGAAGAGGGCCAGTGAGGTGCTCTGCTTGACATGTATGGGAAGTCTATTCCATAGCATGTGCAGTCTCTTGGTTATGGACCTGTCCCTCCAGCATATGGGAAGTAATACTCAGTACAGCAAGCCAGTTGAATGTGTGTGCACACCCTTACACTGGTATGCTGTGTAAATACCTTCTGAGATTATTACAGCATCCATTTGTCTTAGTTTGTACACTAACGTCATATCAGATCTTCACTTGGCAATGGTTAATCACCTTCCATGAAACAGCTTTGTTTCTTTTTCAATAGAATTGTACAGATTATGGGTCAGATTTGAGGTGAGAAATGTTTTGACATGACTTCCTGTGGTCTCATTGGCATACACCACACAGAACTGGCATTCCAACAGGGGTGCATACACTTTGATATCCAGTGTATATGGGTGCTGATATAGCTGTTAGTGGTAGGCATGGACAGTGGGTCATAACACAGTTGTACACTTCTCTGATAACTACATGATAAGCATGCCTACTGTAGTACCCATATCAGTGTCATGGCAATGCAGCAATCAGTAGCAGTACACATTTTATTTTGTTGTATGCAGTGACAGTGATATTACACACATGTGCAACATGCACATCCTAATTTCTGGACTGCTTGTGATGCATGTTATTACTTTTGTGCCTTTAAGCTGAACATATGCATACATACACATGCTCAGGGTATACCTGGTACACATTTGTGTTCTATGTCATTATGGCACACTGTATTTACAGTCTTGCAGCTCAATCATAAGTCTCAACCTGTTATACCAGGACTTCCGGCCATTGGTCCACCTCACTGGGTGACAAAACAGGGAAGTCAATTTTGATAGCATATCACTATAGCTGCCATAAAACATGTATATGTTTAAGTGACTACAGATATCTGTCACAACTGTGAACTTTGTCCAGAAGAACACTGTACAGTTGAATGTTATTAATTCAATATATCACATGCAGTTTAACACACACATCTGCAACTGTGCTTTACTATGTCATGCCCTATATAGGCCTCCTAGATTTACAATACAAACATGTATAATACTCATATTAACAGGTAACATATGGATATGGGCAACATCCCGTTAACTGGCCTAGCAATGGCACAGACATGACTGACAGACACTCTAGTGATTGCCATATGTGAGCTGTCCTTTCCCAGGGTGTGTCAGGCTCCTCAGCTGTGACACAAACTATCCACCTCTTAGAGCATCACATGTGGACAAAGCCTAACATTGGGGAGGGGGCTATACAGGGACAGATCCTAGATATGCCTATTACAAACCTATGAAGTTTGTGCATGATACATTTTTCATTACCATGACTGTTCTGAAGGTGGTAGGGTCTGAAACCCATGTGTCTGTCATGACTTCATTACTTCCACCTTCAACTATTTGCCAGATTAATATAGATGTTTGGAGGAACAGAAAAAACAGTATGATGGCTAAATATTGACATTCTATGCAGATCTGTACAGTTGACAGGTATGGCCCACTGCAGACAGAGCCAGATGCTATGTCCATACCTTTTGTTCAGCAGGACATCATTACAGCAAGTATTGATGGCACATATACATCTTTTATAATCATATCTCCTATTATTAAAAAGCAAGTACTCCATTCACTTACATGCTTACATGTTTCACATACCTGATTTATCTTCTCTCTCTCTCTCTCTCTCTCTCTCCACTACGGGGATCGAGCTGGTTTGAATAGGTTGAAGCATTCCTTTTGTGGGTTATGCTCATGTTCAGGTAATGGTCTCTGCACCAATTGCTGTTCTCCACTTGCTAATTGCATGCAGGCAGCTATGTAGTTCTTCCAATAGCCAATCTCATAGAAACCCACTACTATAAATAACTAAATCATGTGGGCGTTGTCCCTTTACCTTTCCTGTATGGAAGACATCCTTTATGTATGGGGGGAGCAGTGTTACAGACAGCAGGTTGGAATACATCTTATAACAGGACTTGTGGACACAGGCCAACTACATGTTTGTATAGGGTTCTAGACCTAGGGACAGTGTGTGAATATTGCTGTTATATGCATTGACTACTGCTAGTTTTACAGGGCTTGTGTGTACATACTAGTTTTCATGGAATGCGGTCTGTCTGCATAGCTGTCAACTGTGGGCCTATCCACATGATCACCAGAGGATTGGCTTTTATGTTTACATGGCAACGTCCATTTGTGTTTCTTACATCATATTCATGAGTAAGGGTATGTTTTGGACTCACACACAAGTTGTGGGGTGGTGTCCATATATATGAGGGCTACAGCTGGACAAAACATGTGTGACCCTGTACAGTCTGGAGGTCAGTGAATTCAGAACACTGTTATATGCCCTTGCAAGACATTTTGTGTGGAGGGGTATGAAATGTTTTTAATCTAGACTGTTACAACATGTGAGGAATATTAGTAATAAGAAACATAAAGATATATGGCTGTACATTTTCATACGTTTTACCATTGGAACAGTGGTGGGCTAGAGCTTATGTCTAGCACACAATTCTGTTTGTCAGTTTAATAGTGATGTAAGTTAAGCATTGTTATGTAATGGATACATTTATATTGTGACGACTGATACTTTTCCTCCTATGGGTTGAGTACAGAGTGTAACTGGAGGCTGTTGAACTACATCTGTAATTAACTGTTGACTGATTCTTGTCTTCCATGCAACTGTTTTTCTTTACTGTTGTAGTACTTGAAGGCTTTAGCCAAGACAGCAAAGTATGTTAGGTTTTGTACATTACTGTATGATATGTTTTCTGTAAAAGTTGCATTAATCAGTTATTTATGTATTTCAAACACCTAAATGCTATAAGATATGGTATAACCAACTGAAATAGTACATAAATATACATTTATATGTTTGCAAACTGTGTGGTGTCATGTCCTTTGCATTGTGTGTGGGTATATGTTTCATGCAATAATTCTTATTTGTAGGAAATAATCAGACACTGGCCATTTGAAAGGTGGCAACTGTAGGAATAGTGGCTGTTTGATATTCTGTGCACCCTCTATATATACTCATATATTTATATATATATATATATATATATATATATATATATATATATATATATATATACATGTGTGTGTGTGTGTGTGTGTGTGTGTGTGAGTGTGTGTATATGTATCATTAGAATGTTTAGTGCTTCCACATTTTACATTCCCAATGGTAGACTGACTGTTCTGCATGATATATTAGAGAAATCATCACAGTATTTTGCAGATCAAATGGATTAGTGGTAACTTGTTATGGCAATGTTACACAGGGGCCTGGGTTCAAGACTTTCAAGGGATGGTTATTTTGTTGCAAGGCAGAACAGTTCAGCTGTGGAGGAAGGGATAATGGCAATAATTACAAGAGGTCCATATTTTGGGCTCTTTCACCACCATTTACAGTGCCTTTGGTCAGATGTTTTGCAGTGGTAGGTTCAGAGTGTGTATCCAATGCTCGAATGCACTCTACACATATATATATATATATATATATATATATATATATATATATATATATATGTATATATATATATATATATATATATATATATATATATATATATATACATGTATATATATATATATATATATATATGCGCAATTATATATATATATATATATATATATATATATAAATATATATGGGATCCATTTATTACATCGAATTTACGTTTCAACAAAATGTAAATTCGTGAGTGCAGTTCCATGAAAGTGCATTTTGTCAAAAATGCACTTTCGTGTGAAGATAAAATTAAAATAAAAAAAAAAAAGAAGAAATAAAAACATGCAGTTTGCATGTAATCTTAGTTGTACATCAACATTTAGTGTTGATGTACAATTAAGCAAACTAGTGCTGAGATCGTGGTACAGTGAGGATAAGGGAATATTAGAGCAATGCGATCTCAGAGTGGGAATATTAAAATAGGGGGGTGTTGGTTTAGCCGATCCGGCGACTATACTTCAGCGAAAGTGCAGTTTCATTGAAGTGCACTTTTGCTGAGGTGGAAATCTACTTTTCTTTTTTAAACAAGTGTAATTTCGATGAAGAAAAGTAGATCCATATATTTATTATATATATATATATATATATATATATATATATATATATATATATAAATATATATAATGTATACGTATATAAATACATTTTCCCTACTGTTGAATGACTGTGCTGCATGATATGCTTGTGAAGACATCACATATATCTACAGCAGAGATGGCTTAGTGATAAATTGTTGTAGCTATGATGTACAGGGTCCTGAGTTCAAGGCTTGTAAGGGCTGATTAATTTGTGCTGGGCAGAATAAGGGCTGTTGGATACAGAGTGATTAAGGCATTGTTATGCAGTTGTAAGCGGGTTTGTATGGCGGTAAGCAATGCTAACTTTCGGTTAAATATGTTTACAAACAGCCTTAAAATTGTTTAATCGGTATAGGCATTGCTTAGCGCTGTGCAAACAAGCTTAATCCTGTTTACTGCTGCTTAAAAGTGCTTACTCCCTCTTACCCCCATGCTAATTTCTTCAAAAGAAAAGAAAGAAGAGGTGATAGGAAAGTGGTGAAAAAGAGGGCACGCAGAGGAAAAGACAATAGAGAAAGTAGCTAGGGATGTGCAGGTTGGGTGGAGAGAAGGTCCATAGCTGTCCATTTCTTCTACAACAACAGCTGTGCATATATACTGAATTTGGAGGTATATTTGGACACTCATACCCCTGAGAGAGGGGACAGGACCACAGTAATGTGTTGTGAAGCCAATTAGACCTGATAATATGTGTCCAGTGGACATGTGTGTGAAATGGACAGCTATGTATGGGGCAAAATTTTTTTTGGGGAACAGATTGGACTTTTCTTTTTTAAGGTGAAAGTAGGATGTTGGGGAAGGATAGTAGGTATATTTGGGGAGGTAGGTTGGGTAGAAAGACAGACAAGACAGCATACAGGGGTGGTATATGACACATGTGAGGGGTAAAAACCTTGGACGGGGAGTGGTGTTTGGAAATCAGAATTCCATGAGACCCCCAAATGGAAACAGTGGGACTGAAGTCCCCACACTTGGGCAGTCAACATTGCACCTTCATGGCCCTGAAGGTAGCTGGTCTTGAGGCTGAGCAGGAAGGGCAGGCTGACCCTCTAATTGTGCCACTCAGCCCTCAAGCTGGTGTAGCAGATCTGTCAATTTTCTGCGGAGCTTGCTATGCACCAGACCCCGGACCTGGCTTTGGGTGACAGGATCCTGTCCACACTCACTCCCAGTGGGGGATGAGCCCCATCCCCTGAGGAGGCTCCACCCAAAGATGATGCAGGACCAGCAAATGAGGAGGTCTGGGGGTGGGTTCCAGATGTGCTGGGGCCTGGTGCCATGGCCAGATGAGGTGGAAGAAGTGGGTCCGCTGAGACTGGCACCAGGCTGGCAACTCAACACCATAAAACTCCACTGCCAGTCATGAGTGGATAGGTGATCTGCTGTGGTGACCCCTAACCGGGAAAATCCGAAAGAAGAAGAAAGAGAGAGAGAGAGAGAGAGAGAGAGAGAGATTGCAAATGAAAGATAATTCTATGCTAATTGCATGATATGCCAATTTAAGGATGCCAGGATGAAGCTGGCCAAATCTAACTCCTGTCGATTTGTCTAATTTGCTTAGTTATTGTTTGCTGTCTTTAATGGTTATTTGTCTTGAAATAAAACATAGCATTATAGTTGGCTATTTAATAGTGCTGCTTAGAGGACTTAGTATGGACTTTGAAATGATGACTGCTCAATATGACTTTGAGGGCAGCCACGGTGGTGCAGGGGTTAGCATTGCCACTTCACAGCAAGAGGTTCTCCGGTTCGATCCTCGGCTGGGGTGCCTTTTGTGTGGAGTCTGCATGTCCTCCCTGTGGTTGTGTGGGTTTTCTCTGGGTGCTCCGCTTTTTTCCCACATCCCAAAGACATACTGTAGGTGGACTGGCCACTCTAAATTGGCCCTAGGTGTGAGTGTGTGCCTTCTGTGGAAGGTTGGGTGTCAGGCTTGCAACTCAACACTGTAAAACTCCACTGCCAATCATGAGCAAACAGGTGATCTGCTGTGGCGACTCCTAACCAGGAAAAGTCGAAAGAAGAAGACTGCTCAATATGACTTTCAGGCTATTAAATATATAATCTTTATACTATGCAGCAACGTTCAGATTGATAGTTGTGTTAGTATTATTAGAGATCTTTGTTTCAGTGATTTGGCCTGTCAATACTTTTAGCATTGTTTCAGAAGAGATTTTACTAATTGTTGTTGCTTGTTCCTTAGGCAGGTAGCTTAGTGCATTTGTTGCTATTTTGCATTCTTTTCTGTGCTGCATGTAACTTTGATGTAGACACTTCTGTGCTGGATTCTTTTTCTATTCTATTCAAGCTCTATTTCTGTAATTTATTAGCTATCTGATCTCACAGATTAGCCATAAACAAGTGCCCCCACTGATCCTTCTATGCTTTTGCAAGAAGACAGTCTCATTCATTGTTAAAATATGAGATAAAAAAATCATGAAGAGCTATGGTTGGATGTGTCTGTGCATACAATGGCACCCAGGTTATGTGCTGAGCTGCTATTAGGTCAGTTTTGTACTATATGGGATTATACTACCTACACCTATCTCTGCTGGAGCTTTATCTTGTATTAACAAAAAAAAAAAAAACATGTGTGATAGTTGGACCAATGATCACTGATGGAATTTGTTAGTACATTTAATTTAAGACACCTTCTCTGCATGTTTATTATGTTAAGATCTAAAAGTGTGTCATTACCTGTGATGTGATTAGGCCCAATGGTTGTTTCACTATTTGATGTTATCCTCCTCCTGTGTACTATCATTGCAGTTGAGAGGTTGAGGACCACTGTGCATTTCATTTAAATTTCCCAGAAAAACAGAATTTTTAGAATATAATTTGAGAACCATTTCTTGAAATACAGTATATTGTGTAATGAATAAGGAGGGTGGAAGAAGATAGAAACTGCTGGTAAATTTGAGTATGTTTACCAGTTCTCAGATGTGGCTTCAACGAGCTGAGGACTTTCTTGTTTGCGGTGCTGGTCTGCATAATATTCATTACTTCAATGGATTTACCTTTCCTCACTAAGAGGAGTACACCCTGTGCATACCCCCCCCAAAAAAATACAGTTCATAGTTAGTGTCAATAACCCTGAAAATATAATAATGGACAATGTCAAAGGTGTGGTGGGGAAAAACTCAAAATAAATGAAGTCATTCAACAATAGATACTGATTTAGTACGGGTCATAAATGTTATTTTAAGAGTTAAAAATCTATCTCAAAATAATTAATAATACACCAGATTTTATCTACAATTAGCATAAGTTCAGCATCTTGAACATTACCTGAATTTATCAGTTATGATAATGTTTTAAAGTTTTATGCTCACTACAAAGCCATCTGTCTTTTTTGCCTCTGAGCCACTTTTAATAATGTCAAAAATGATAAAACTTTGAATATTGTAATCTTATACAACTCTCTTCAAACATGTAACCTGGGTACGATTTAACATTAGCCGATGTCCAAAAAGCACTATATTAATCTATTTGAAAATTACTGCATGTCATAGAAACTGTAGCCTCAAGAACACTTAGAGTAGGGAAATATGAAAAATCATGTTTTTATGATCAAATATTGAAGTTTTATTTCAATATCAAAATTAAAGTAAACATAATATAAAATGAAAAAGATGCTTGTCTCAATAGAACCAAATTAAACAAAACAAATATACAAACTGAGAACAGAATCAAGACCCGCAATCTTATTAGGAAATGAAAACAGTAGAAATAAATGTTTTTGTCTTACACACATGAAATGTTTATATCTGTGAGATGAAAGAACTTACTTGCACTGGATTTCATCTTCTTATAAAAATATGTTTCCTAATATTTCAGTAGTATGTTCCTTCTGTTAAACTTCAGTTTCCAAGACAACTAGAAAGAAGTACAAGATCATCATCTGGAACGGTAAGAAAGTTATTTTTGTGCTCTTCAAAAATGTACATAAAATAATAAAACAATCCTTTCAGGTCGCTGTCGATACTAACAGCTACTATTATTATTTTCCCTGCAGCTCTCTTATGTCCTTACTTAAGCACAGTTCACAGTTAGCCATTTAACATATATAGTAGCATATTCATGTCTGCCGTCTTCTTAAAACCTACTTTTCTCCATCTACTTTTCCATTTGTCCTTTAGACTTGTATAACTGGCATAACTACTTTTTAGCACATTCTCCTACACAGAGTGGACATTTTAATATATGACAGTACATTGTCAGCAGTTGTCTCTACTTATGGATGTCAGTTACACTACATGTGTTTTTTCTTTATGTTCGACGCAACAAATTCATTTAAATAATATACTTCAGTTGTCGGAGTTGCTGGTTTGTTCCTTGACAAGAAAGGCCAGGGTGATATTATCTTCTGTCTGTGTGTGCTTCGATTTCAGACAGGAGTTACTTAGCCCAGGGGCTGGTACTACTTTACAACAACTGCTCTGAGTAGATGCATTTTTCCATTGTGCTTGAGGCAGTGAATTCATTTAAACTGCATTATTTTTGTTTTTCAGTTAATGCTGTATTTTTCAGCAGAAAGAAACTGAAATTTTATTACTTTTTGTCCCGGTCCCCTTCAAGAAACACATTACACCGAATGACATTTGACGACCTTTATTAAATTTCCATAAACATAAATGTTACTCAATATTCATTCATTTCAACCAAACATGATACAGATTAAATAACATCCATGTAACATTATCTTAGGACAGGACAGCGTAAACCTGCTTATCCTGATCAGTAAGCAGCTTCCATACCTCCACTCACCTACTTATGAAGCAGCGTACGCACTCACTTCCATTACCATTCATCGGTACTTATCAAGCAGCATAACCACTCACTTTCCTTTTCCAACTTATTGAATTGACCATCCAGCACCAGAGGGGGAACAGTAGAGGGCAGGCCTGCCCCTCTTCTCTGCCCACCAGCCTGACCAGGCTGTTCCTCCTCTCTGCAGCACACTTTCAGCAATCTAAACACCATTAAGGCATCATGCCAAACATCATTCGGTGTACCCCATCCCCACTAATCAAGGTGGATATAGTTAACTCCTAAAGCCCTATCACATAACAAAAAAAAACAGTTACCAAAACCACTGAAAATAAAACTCTGACCCTTCACCTATGCTAAGATAACCTAGCATACCCACTGCACATGAACTAAATAATCCTTACTTCATGACCAATGGCAGCTCCACAAAGACTTCAAGGGCATTATAAAAACCATGCAGAGTCAACTACATGCCATCATACCAAATTGCAACCCCATTTACCACCCAATCCAGTAATAACCAAATAAGCTCTCCTTAATGCCAGAGCAATAACAATTCTAATAACTCCCCCATTATTACCCTTCAACTGGACAACCAACACAAGGCCCACAATCATCTGAAACCACACAGAAACAAGAACAAACCATGATGCCTAATCCCAACCCTGTTTCACTGCTTAAAATAACCAAAATAGTATCATAAAATCCCATTGTCTAGCAATCCTGCCATCACACTAACTATCACTTATAAGCAATAAAACAGCTCAAAAGCCATCATGGCATTCTAGCAACTCAACAAAACAAGCCATAATATTTGGTTATTAAACCCCGTTGCATACCTTACGTACCAATGAGATCTCTTTAAAGTAGGTACAATATCCTCTTTTTTTTCTTCTTCTTCCTCTTCTTCTTCCACTCCTGATGCTCCCCACCCAAAACAAGCAAACAAAGCATTATGTTGTAAATATTGGGAAGAAGATATGACAATTCCATACGTGACTGTTTTGCTGGAAGACCATGACCTCTTTTCACACCACTCCATCAACTGACATCAGACTTGACCCCCTCTCTCGCCTGTTAAAGCCACCTTCCTTCCACTTACCTGTAAAAGAAAAACTGTAAATACTTCATCCACACATAATCACAACTTATTAATGACATTATGCACCACCACTAGCGTATCTCCTTCATCAACTGCTTAAAATGCATTTACTATCACATACAAAACACCAATGAAACTTAAGATGCGTTAACAAAAATGCCTGAAAGATTTCCTCCACACCTGACAGATTCACAATACAACTAATCCCCATGCAAAATAAACAAATGAGTGCATTGCAAAGGGGCATATTCTATAAATAATATACCACTCTTTTCCCAACCAATTAGTTGCCAACAATGCTGTTAACGATAATTAAGGCAAAGAAAAAAAACAACCATAGCCATGCTATTATATCCTATTACCAAACCTGAAGTGCAAATTCCCACCCGCAGGTCTACATATATTCCTTTTGGGCATGGGCAACAATCACCCATGTCCCTCTTGACTAAGAGCAACATGGAGTGCACTCTGGATTAAGAAATCTTACTTACCTGAGGCTGTCTAGTTCATCAAAACCTAAGAGCCATTAACCTAGTAACTACCCCAACTCCTGAAATTGGTGCCGCTCCTCACACCAGAAAGAACCCAAAACTACTCCTAAGCAAATATCAAACCCTGCTATAACTTGCCCTCAACATAATTTATCCTCCCTTGGCCTTACACTACCCAGCTGCACCAACCTTGAAATGCCTTAATGAGTGCAAAACAAATGCTTATTAACATACCAACTACCAGACATCAACCCATCCTCCCCAGCGGAATACCTTACCTCCAAATACAAGTGCATAATAACCATAAATAAAACGAATATAGATAAGCTGACTTTAAGAGCCCTAGCACCAGTAACCTAGTGACTTCCTATGACTTTAATTACTGCGCATCCACCCAACCTGTAGAAACCCCCCAGGCCCCCCCATAACAGATCCGCAACCCTGCCTTACACAGCCCCCAACCTACTCCTTTACTTGTAGATACACTACCCAAATCGCACCAAGTTCGACATATCTTGATAAACAGTGAATAAAATAAAATTCCCTGTGGCCCCTTTGTACACAACTCCAACAAACTGAACGTCCAGCCCCTCAACATCAACTACCTTTAACTTTTTTCTGCAGAACAGCGGCTGTTTATATTACACTCCCCCAATCAAGCACATTTATGCACCATTCCATCAATAACAACAGCCACTGGTACCTGCACCATCACACCCCTAGTCCTACCTTACCTTGACCCAAACATACCTCCTTACATAATCCCCTATGCACCACTCAAGCACCAAAATCCCCAATTCTATTACACTCTAGTCCAACCATCAAAATCCACATAAAGCATCCATTACCTTTCAAAGGCATTTAATCAGGGTGCTGACCACTGATCACTCAGCACATGCCCATCTCCGGCCTTCCTGTGCACCACCCAACTCTTACCTATGGCCGTTGCTCACTTTTACTATTGAATGCAAATACCCAAAACAAGGACAACTTCCAACGTTAATCTAACATACTGAATGGGTAATAGAACAAATTGCACAACCAATTAACTCTGAGATCAAAACTCAAATGCCTATCCTTCTCTGACTAGCAGTGGAGATCCTCTACCAAAATTCAACTGTGAAATCCACTTACTTCAGTCAGTAACTGTTGTCCAGTTGTGCTCCCCATGTCTGGTCTCCTCACATGCCACTGCTTCCATCATCTGTGAATTCACTGCGTATCGCCACCACTGGTACTCGGCACACCACATCTACAAAGAAAAAGAAAAGAGTGTAGCCTCTAATATGTAAAGAAAAGGCTCCATCTTATACCCACCTATTCCAAATTACAGCCGTAGCATTCCAAGACCCCATCTACAAGAAAGAAAGACATGTAAATCATCCAAAATACATAACCACCATTCCAAGACATCTTCACTAAATATTTTTTTTTATTATTTCAAATAAGATGTCTTAAACATTACATGAAATAAAGATAAATAACATATTTACAATTCTAAAACATTACTAACTTCAAACCATTATATAACTATTTACATTGGTGTCTATGCAAATAACATTGAAATTCTATATTATATAGAGTTAGAAACATAAGATGATATATCTTCTTCGATATTTTCAAGTATTTCCAGTACTTTCATCCAAGAGTAATAGTAAGAAGTAGATCTTTTAGTTCTGTTCTTCACTGTTAATATTTCCATGTGAGCAACTGTTGTTGTTAAAGTCTCAAATTCCTTGAACGTAGGAAGCCTCATTTTTCCAGTGTATAGTTATGATTTTACGTGAAATTGCCAATAGTGACCATAGGATTTTAGTGTCTTTTTTGGTACACAGTTTGGAATAGGAGAGTTGAATAAAATTAAAGACTTTGTTAATTGAAAATTATCATTATAAACAGTCTGAAAAAAATAATTAATGGATTTCCAGTACATATTGAGACATATACATTCATAAAAACATGCTGCCAATCTGCTTTTATCTTGATATGGCATCTCCAACATTGATCTTCAATAGAATACATTTTGGCTAACCTATGTGGTGTATAGAAACTTCTGTGTAGATATCTCCAAGTGAATAATTGCCAGTATTTTGATAATGTAGAAAATTTGGAAGATTTTAGAATATTACTTTTTCTTCTTCAACTGGAGGATGGTTGTTTATTAAAGTATAATAATCCCAGTATGATTTTTCATGATAGTTTTTGTTTTTTAACAATTTTATAGATATTAGACAAATAACCTGTACCCTGATAAGGCTGTTTTGTGATAAGAATAAGGTATTCAATGAGTTTTGGAGCTTCATGTCTAACTGAAGGTTGCATTTGTTCTATTTTATTTATAAGAAAATGCCTTAGATTTTGTAAAACAGCCAATTGTCTTTATTTATATTATAATTATAAATTATCTGTTCCTTTGTTAGAATTTTCCCTTTCTCTATAAGTTGATGCCAAAAGAGTAATGTTTCTTCTTTAAGTATATTTATTTTAGATATTTGGAATGTATCTAGAATATTTGGTGTAAAAGCTATAGGGAAAATAAGAAAAATCCAAGAATTAATATTTGGTATTTTGTTTATATATGTTCTGAACACTGAAAGTGTAGAACTTACATAGTTTGATGGCAATTTATTAATATTATTCCTTTTCCCTAAAAAATAATCTTTTAACATCCATATAAGGGGTGATGGCATTACTGTTAAGTTGTCTTGTATGTGATTATAATTGATTTCTATGTAAATCTGCTCATGGGCTTGTTTCCATATAGGTGTGTATGAATTATTTAACCATAGTGTTATGTTTTTAATAACAGATGAGGTAATATATAAATCAATATCCGGTAAATTAATTCCACCATCTTCCCAATCTGGCAAATGTTTATTTAAGGCTACACGGGGTTTATTTGGAAACCATAGAAAATTTAAAATTAGTTTATTATATCTTTGAATAATATATTTGGGAGGTGGCAATGAAAAATTTTGTATTAAGTATAATATTTTGGGAAATATGATTATTTTAATAAGATATAATCTGTCTGCTGTTGAAAAGATATATTTATTCCAGTAACCAATTGTTTGTTCTATTTTGTCTAGTATTTTATTATAGTTAAATATTAGAGAATCTGTTAATTCATTGAGTAGATTTATTCCCAGATATAATAATTTACTTTCTGTTACTATATATTTGGAAAATCTTTTGTTTATATTATTTTTTTTTTACAATTACAGGGCATAATTTTAGTTTTGTTTTCATTAAATTTTAAGCCTGAAATATTTTGAAATTTATTCATGGAGTTAAATAGAGCATTCAAAGACTCATTTGCATCTGAGAGAGTTAATAGTATGTCATCAGCAAAGAGTTGGATTTTAAGGTTTAACATTTTATTAATACAAATGCCCTTTATGTTATTGTTTGATCTGATTTGATTTGCAAAGGGTTCTATGAGTAATGCAAATAACAATGGTGATAAAGGGCAACCTTGTTTAGTTCCCTTTTTATTGTTATAGGGCCTGATCTATATGATCCCAGTTTAACATATGCAGTAGATTTTTCATATAGTATTTGGATAAGATTATTAAAATTAGAAGGAAAGTTATATTCTTTTAAAACTAGTGAAAGAAAGTTCAAATTAACCGAATCAAAAGCTTTATTAATATCTAATGAGATTACATTTAAATTTAGGACTTTATGTTTGCTATAATCTATTAATGTTAGTATTCTTTTAATATTATCTGAAGTATTTCTTCCTTTAATAAAACCTGTTTGATCTTTGTGAATTAAGAAAGGAAGAAAGTGTTTGATCCTATCTGCGTATATAGCCATAAACATCTTGTAGTCTATATTGAGTAATGATATTGGCCTATATGAGGAACACTGTTTCTCATCTTTATCTGGTTTGATAATTGGGGATATCAATTAATATTTCCAAGAGGGTGGTATATTCAAATCTTTATTGGCTATATCATATACTTTTAATAATAAAGATATGGCTTGATTGGGTATTAATTTATACATTTCTGGTAGCATATTGTCTGGGCCAGGTGCTTTATTTGTCTTGAGCTCTTTAATTTGTGATTTTAATTCTGTCATATTGATTGGTTTGTTTATAATGTCTATTTGTTCTTGTGTTAATTTAATATGAATATTGTTTTCTAAGTATTTTTATATCCTTAGTAGGTGTATCTTGAGTATTTATGGAATTATCAATGTTAAATTGGAGTCTGAATGCTTCTAAAATATCATTTAGTTCCGTAACTCTTTTGTTAGTATTGGGAATAAATATTTCTTTTATTTGCTTAGATTTAATTATTTTTTGTTCTATTAGTTAAGTATCTCAGGTGTGCTGAATTAGTAGAGTATGAGTTTATTTTTATCTTTTCTAAGTTAATCATAATCTTATGGTGTAGCAATTCTGTATACTTCTTATTGATTTGTGTAAGTTCTTGAACTTGAGTAGCATTACCCTTTTGTATTTCCAGTTTCAATTTATCTGCTTTGTTTTGTAAGTCTAGCATATCTTTATTCCATAACTTCCTTTTATTTATGTACCAGGATAATATCTTCCCATATGTAACTGCTTTTAATGAATCCCAGACATATATTTCTGAAATATCTTCTGTGTAATTTATTTCTAGAAAGTTTTTGATTGTTTCTTCATAAAATTCTTTGAAATCTCTCAATTTTGTGATATAGGAAGGTATCCTAGTAATGGGATTTGAATAAAATGGTGTAAGCTCTATCTCAAAGACTATGGCATTATGATCAGATAAAGGACAATTTATGATTTTGACTTTGTCAATTTTTGTTATTAGGTCATTGGCAACATATATTCTATCAATTCTAGAGTTAGTTTTATATCTATGAGAATAAAATGTGAAGATTAGTGAGTCTGGTTCTGCAAATTCATTTATATCTTTTAAATACAATGTATCTATAAATTTTGATAGTGCTTTAGAGATGGGTTGTTTTCTTCTTTTGGATTTAGAATCTGTATCTTTTCATTCATTATACAGTTGAAGTCTCCTGCCAATATCAGGCTACCCTTAGTTAAATGAATTATCTCTTCAAAATGCTGTTTAACTGTTTTTAATCCTAGTCCTGGGATCCAATATAGATTTACTAACGTATAGATTCTCTTATTTAACTCTATTGAAACTAGACAAAACATACCTGATGTATCTTGATGAGTAGTAATTATTTTAGGTGTTATAGTTGAGTTGCAGTAGTATAGCTACTCCTCTTTTTTTTTGTTTTGTATCGAGAGTTTATTAGTACTGTGTAATTATTAATATTTAAGTTGTTTATATCTCTGTCTAATAAGTGTGTCTCTTGTAAAAAGACTATTTGTGGTTTATGTAAGTTTATGTACTTGAATAGGCTTCTCCTTTTATTACTATTATTTAGACCATTAACATTTATGGATAAACATTTCATTTCCTAGTTTTGAGTTTGTTTTATGTGTAAGTTTATGTAAATATTGTTTATTCTTAGTTCCATCTTGGATACAGAATTCAAAAAGTTTTTCTTGTATGATTTTTGCATGTTTCTGAGTGACACCAAAGTGATAGAATAAAAAAAAAACAAAGAACTTCCAAACTTGTAATTCTTAACCTTAAAACCATTCCCTATTGCTATGAGGTAATATACCTCTTTGTTTGGTTAGTGAATCTAACCAAACAAACTTTCTACCCTCACAAATAATATTTGGATCAGTTTCTCTTATCCTCTTAGTTTTAAATAAAGATAATTGAATAATATATTAAGATAATCTAATCAGCTAAAATATATACATATATTCTTTACTCATCTTATTGTAATTCAATAATACTTACTTCTAAGCAGGTTTCAAAAGGTACAAATATTTAGATTAAGGTAGTATCATTTCAAAATAATTTAGGGTATTAATAAACATCATGTTAAAATCTATAACTGTATATTTCATACATCTGTTGAAAACTATTTACTGACATTACTGTATAATACAGTACCATTGTTGTGCAATTGTTTTAGACTACTCAAGTCCGAAACCAGTGTTTAAATTAATATTTGCAAAGTCATATTGGAATAAAAACATGAATAGTTCTGAAACCACATCATATTTCATGTTTAACATAAACTGAAATGCGATACAATGTATAAGTATATTAATATTTCTTTAGTAGACATTAAATATGTTCCTCTGATTGCATTTTTCAGCTTTTCAATTACAATTCCCATGGCTGGAGACAACAAGATCACAATTTATACAGCTCCCTTATCCAAGAGACCACTCATAATGTTGTTACCTGATTGAGTGTCTTGTTGCCAACACTTCCATCAACCCTCAGAGGAACCCTGCACAATGAAAACTGACACAGTACAGAGGTAAAACTGCAGCGCACTTGACCACACCCTCAAAGCAAACATCTATGTATATCACACATCAACTCCCACAGCTTAGACTGACACCCAACCAGTGAGTCTATCTGCTGACAACAAGTGCTGGAGATACAATCCTGACCTACTCAACACCAGTAATTCAATCCTATGACTGAACAAAAGTATACTGGAGAACACATCAAAACAATGGAAGCTGCCAAGATTCAAACCACCATGTACGAAAATATTACAGGCCAAAATTCCCAACCCATTTTGCAGCAAAGAGACAAACGTATTCAAACCATGGGGTAACACCTTTACCACGTCAAAAAGGTGTCCAAGAAGCTTGTTTTTCCTCCAACATCGGAGGACAGCCACGATGATCCATGCACTGCAAGAGTACCATTTTATCCTGGCAATTGCTTCACGACTGTATATAGAAACATTTAATCCAAATCATTAACTGGCACCACAACAATATTTCTCAGAAAAGCTGTTTTACAGCCAATGACCAGACAGAACGCATCATTGAGAGGATACATTTATCAAATGTCAAGTGCCCCAGCCATAATACAAGTGTCTCCTCAAATCAATCCCCAACGAATCTACTGCCCACCAAACTTGCAGACCAATACTGGCATCCTTTCATGCAGTCACACTGAAACACAAAAATACAGGTCCACTGATCAGAAACAACCAGGCTCTCAACTGCCAGACAACACACCCATCTGCAGAAAGGTCCAAGAATCATAGTTGCATTGTCAAGCATCCTTGTCCACACTAACAGTAACATTATATACTCGCATACACTAGTATTGTGTCATTCTTGATAATGTAAAAAGCCAGACAATATTATAAGAAGGGTGAAGCCACAGCCAGGCAACATAACAAGAAGAGCACAGCCACAGTCACCATTCAGATGAGCAAACGGGAACAGCATGAGCCATCTAAGGATGGATAGCCCGTTGAGTACCTGCCACAATGCATGCCCATAATGCATGGCAACCCAGTAACAAATTAGGTGTGGGCTAAGCCTCCCCCTTCCACTCAAATCAGATCCAACACAATATGTGTGTTGAACACAGATGCTTCGACAAAGCCCAAAGCCACATGGGATATAAACATTGTATAATTGACACACCGGGTCAAATCCACTGTTGTTATGTTACTCATTATAGTTGCCTATACAATCATTGCTTCCACTTTCTCCATCTAGTATACCATAACGCCATCTAAATGTTTGATTTGCCAAATGCACATCCAACCTTCTTGTTGCATCCCACCTGCCCACCCGAGGGCATACCTTGGCAGCAGGACATCAATAGTATTCTGCAGGAGCACCAGCGTGGAAAATGGCAACCCTCCCCAAAACAAACCTGTCAGTTGCTTGACATTTACTAGTTTCTTTAGAGAATTTGTAAAACAGCAGTGATTTTATTTGCTGATGATTAATTTCTGCTTTTTAAACTCTGCTGTATAAAACATAGTAAGGGATAGCTAAAATGTCTGGAAATCTAAACTGATAGAAAGACAAGCAGATATATGTCCTTATCTATCAAGGTGCTAGAAGACATCAGTAGCCATAAACTGAAAGTGCTTCAAAAATAAATATCTGTGTATATTTATATGAACCTTTTATATTATTTATGTTTCCTTAGAAGGAATTTAGGTTTCTGTATCTTTAAATGTGGACCTAGCTTATTTTCTGACTAGACGTCAATTAGAAAGAGTCAGGGGATGGCGTACACAAGTAAATGCGACAAGCAATAAGTAACTCAAGTTTCTAGTGATGTTTGTGGCTGTTAAATTGTCTCGAGAACCAAGCAGGAAAAGGTATGTGTTTTTTCTTTTTTCTTTTCCCTCCTCTTATTTGGTGACAAACTCATGTAGTGTGCACGCGGGCACTCTAGTTTATGGAGTAGTGTTCACAACTGTCAAACTTTGCATTTTAAATATGCTATGCCTTATTTCTCTACAAAAGAAAAGACAACAGGATATCTAAGCTAGTCACAAGCATCTTTCAACTCCGGATGTCTGGAGCCACAACACACATGACATATAGCCTCAAAATATCACTTAAAACATATTTTTTCACTGGACTATATCAGTATGTGCATATGGGTCAAAGGCAGAACATCTTTTAAGATTATTTAAAGTAGTCTTATGATACATCCTAACTGAAATACTTCATTTCAAAAGCAACACATTTCTGCCCAGCATTAGCGTTTATCCAAACAGGGACATTTTTAACTTATAAAAGTAATACTATCAGGGATGTAACTAATAATAAGTTATATAGCAGCCATTACTATACCTATTAAGCAATATAACCATATACTGATTAAAGTATTATAAGTTAATGAAGATTTAATAAAAGAAGAGAAAAATAAAACAACAAAACACAAAGAGAGAAAATAAATAAATAAATAAATAAATAAATAAACTATTTGGGAACATTATTATGCATTGATTACTCTGATTAAGAATATGAAAATAATAGATGGATAATAATGAAAAATAGAGTAATGTTTAAATTATGCTTAGTATATTGATGTGATTTGAGATAAATGTATTTACATTTATGCTAATTTTGACATTTAAAATATAATTGAAAACAGTACCTGTTTTGGTGTAACTTGAAGACAGTAAGAACTTTTCTTTTGTTGTTAGTATTATTATTTAGATTTTACAGAATATAACATATGTAAGATTATTTGTCCTTTAGTTTTTTTTTCTTTTGCTCAACAGTTTTCCAATTATTTACTTCAGCATTTCTCTTTGGTGTACTTATTGTCCAGTCCATAGATTCTTCATGTGTTAGGATGTTGTTGTTGGTAAGGTATTTTATTGCTGAATCTACTGTTTCAAATATTTTTATTTCATTTGGTAGAAAAACTTTCAGTCTTGCTGGAAATAAAAGATGGGCTTTCAGTTGCTTTTTCTTCAAGGTTTTTTTTATTGGTAGAAATTCTTTTCTTTTTGAAACCACCTTTGTAGAATAATCATTGTCAAATCTTATTAATGAATCATTGTATTTGATGAGAGAATTTGCCCAAGCATTTCTTAATATAAGATCTTTATCTTGTGTAGAAAAAAGTCTCACAATTATAGATCTCGGCTTGTTCTTACCCGGAGAAGAAGCATTTCCAGAAGCTGCTAGTGATCTATGTGCCCGTTCTATACCATATGAAAGAGCTTCAGGTATTTTTGTTACATCTGGTATCCAGGTGGTAAGAAAGTTTATCATATTGTCCCCTTCAGATTTTTCTGGTAGACCATATATTCTAATATTATTTCTTCTTGTTCGGTTTTCCATATCATCAAGCTTTTCTAGTAAATATGTATTCTGTTGAAGTAAGAATTCAGTTTGTTGTTCTTCTATTTGGACTCTAGTGTCAATGTCACTTAATGACTGTTCAATAAGTGATATCTGTCCTTTCTGCTGTGTAAACATTTCTTGAAGCTGTTCCAGTTGTTGTGAGCACTTTTCTTTAAAAGTATCTATTTTATTGTCCATCTTGTCGATTTTATTGTAAGTTCCTGTATATTTGTAATGAGAGACTGCAGGTCTTTTTTGAGAGAAGAGTCTTGTGCTGTATTCCTTAGATGACTCATGCTGTAAAGCTGATATTGGTGCTGATTTTCCAGTAATTAATTTGACAGGAATTATTCAAGTTCTGACAATAAAATTTTTCTTATAGATGCTCAGAGTTATTAGAAATAAGTTAGTAATAAAAATTTCTTCAAATTAAATATTATTTTGTAAAATTCCTGTCAGGAATTGTATTGAGGTAAGAGAGCTGAAATGAAGTGCAGCTATCAGTTCAGCATCCTAGCCATGCCCCCCAAGACATCTTCAAGGACAACCTATCCCGCCAACATGGGAAGGAATGTACCACCACTACTCAGATCTATGACAAAGCAGCCATAACTGCAGCTATGCTTCCAGTGACCCTAGCAAATACCCAAGATAAATTTAGCTACCAGTTAAATATGTTAAACTAAACCCCACACATGAAGGGACCTAGTAATATCCACAACCCAGGTAACCTTGCAATTCCAGACCATATCCATTAGTGCCCTGTATAAGCGAAGCTAACTTATATTGTAAAGCCATCTGCCTAGCTCTTAACCGTCCATCTCCAAATGAGGCACACTAAACACATAATGTGGAACAAATGGACACAATGCACACTGTAGCTGTTACAGTTAACAGCATACTTGTTGCTCTATCACTCAGCAACCTAGCAGCGTTTGACAGCTACGCTTGGAGTCACCCCCCCCTTCAAATACCCCCTACAAATCTAAACTGTAGATCCAAACTGTAGATTTAGATTCTGCACTTTCTCTTGCCCCCTGAATGCTCATAATCAACCTCACAGTATGCTTTTGTCAAGCAGCCATGTTACCTGGCACCCATGACCACTAGCTAAATCAGTCAGCCAAGATCAAAAGCTTCCTCCCCTTGCTCCCTCTTTGATGTTTTTTTTTTGAACTCCAATCTTTATGAGCATCCAGTAATTTACTGGTAATTAGGTAAGTACGCAGAATACCACCATTCTACAACTGGACCAGACCAGACAATGAGCCTGTTTGCAAACTGAACCATGGAACAAAACATGAGGTAAAGTCCGTAGATTCTGCAAAAGTCTGTACATCTGAGAGCTGTTATGGAGCATACTTATCACTGAACCCCTGCACACAGCTGCAGCCTTTGCAAAGTAACCAACAGTTAAATTACATATTATAACATTAGAATGTGTTAATCAAAATACCTAGAGCCTACTGCGTATGCTGTTGCACATTACCCCTAGCCCATTAATCCCACGAAAAGAAAGCTGCAGCATTGCTACCCAGACCCCTCCGCACTATCCCAGGTCTAACAATAATATTATGAATCCTTGTTTTGTAATAAAACAAGTCAATAAAATCAAACACCTAACAAGGCAACTTACGTTAGACAACCCGTTAATTTAAAACACTCAGAAAGGCTGAACGAAAAGCCCGCCACTAACGCTCCTCTTAAGGTGGTTTATGCTGACACTACACCTGCCCAGTGAATACTCAGTATTATTTATTTATTTGTGTGTGTGTGTGTGTGTGTGTGTGTGTGTGTGTGTGTGTGTGTGTGTGTGTGTGTGTGTGTGTGTGTGTGTGTGTGTGTGTGTGTGTGTGTGTGTGTGTGTGTGTGTGTGTGTGTGTGTGTGTGTGTGTGTGTGTGTGTGTGTGTACTGCGACAATGGAGTGCTGAACTAAAAGGGAAAGATACGCAAGGCAGATTTAACAGACGAAGAAAATCTGGGACAACAAAGCCCGACACTAGCTTGAGATGTCATGCTACGGTCAGCACCTGAGATCATTACTCACCCCCAGACATGCTTCTGCAGGTGGAAAACCCATTCTCACCTAAACAATCCTTTGCCTGTCCACAGCCACCAATGTGAGTGCCGATCTTCCTCACAGTGTCACCAGTCCAAATGGCCATGCAGAAACATACAAAACCTTACAAACAGAAGAGTCGTACGGCCTAACTACAAAGCACTAAACAGACCCCTCCATTCACACAGTAACTAAAACTGTACCACCAACCCACTCCCTACTCAATATAAGCAGCTACCCCTCCAATCACAAACCCAACCTAAAAAA
>NC_056728.1:662445721-662473221 GCF_019279795.1 Protopterus annectens | reverse complement strand
AACCAGAGGAATAAAAAATATCAGAGTTAGCTAATACATATAATAGTTACTTTACCAGTATGGGCTCCTCAGCAATATACACCAATCTGAACCTCTATGTAATACATAAAACTGTCACTAACACTCCTGATTTTAGAAAATATTTAGTAACAAAATCATTTCCAGAATTAAAAAATAAATCATAATATCCAGGCCCAGATAATAACCCTGGATACTTCTTGACTTTGGAGGCTGAATATATATTATTCTGAATATTATGTTAAATGAAGTTTTCTCTAACTGTTGAGTTAACACACTCCTCAAAACCGATGTGGAATCCTTCAAAGCCCCCGGGCCTGTGGAAAATACGGCCCAAACCGCAGAATCCTTTATAAATGCATTCTATGAACACCTTCAGGAATGCATGGATCATGCAATCCCAAATAAAACCAAGACCCAATCCTCCAAAGGCAGACATCCTGTCTGGTGGACCCCAGCCATAAACAAACTATACAATAGAAGGAGGAAGCTACTAATTGATAGAGCAAAATCCCAAAAAGGGAAGGCATCTCTGATCAGTATTAGCAAAAAACTACGGGCACTCATAATATTGTCTAAGGCCAGCTTTGAGAGAAAAATTGCACAGGACACTAAGGATAATCACAAGGCTTTCTTTAGTTATGTTAGGAACCTGGGTGGGAATTCCCAGATATGCTCAGAATTAGTCCAAAATGACAAAAAATACACCGAACCCACAGACATTGCCAACATCCTAGCTGACAGGTTCAGCGCAAACCCCCCCCCCCCAACCAAAAGGGCAAATATCTATCCCAGCAGAGTGCTGCCCCCCTGACATCTCAGATGCTCAGGTAAGAGCCGCCCTCTCCAAAGCAAAAACACAGCATCAATGGGACCAGACGGTGTCACGGCTGCGCCCTACATGAACTCCAAGAAGAGCTAAACCCAAACATAAAACTACTGTTCAATCTCAGCCTTACTACAGGATATGTACCCAAAGAGTGGTGTACAGCAACAGTGGTCCCTCTCCACAAAGGTGGTGCCTCAACGGATCCTGGAAACTATCGCCCCATAAGCCTGACTAGCTTGATCTGCAAAGCTATGGAAAGGATCATCATGGACCTCATAAATAAAGATATTGGGGACCTACAGACACTGGATCCTACCCAGTTTGGCTTTGTTAAGGGCAGATCCTGCCTCTTAAACCTGGTTGATTTCTTTGAAACAGTCACCAAGGCCATTGATGATGGGAAGGTGGTCCACACAGCTTACCTGGACCTCGCAAAAGCCTTCGATACAATACCCCACTCAGGCATTATAGATAAGCTCACCAGCTTAAATATAAACCCCTATGCCACTAGATGGGTTGTAAACTGGCTCAAGGACAGAACCCACATGGTTTGAATTGCTGGAGCCATGTCAGACTCCAAACCAGTTACAAGTGGTGTCCCACAAGGCTCAGTCCTGGGACCTCTCTTGTTCAGTATATATTTCTCGGAGGTACAGGCCAACACGGAAGGACTGTGGCTGACCAAGTTCGCAGATGACTGCAAACTGGGTGCCATAATCGACTCTCCAGCTGACTCAAGCATCCTCCAAAAGGGCCTCATAAAAACAGACAACTGGTGCCAGAGCCATGGCCTCAAGCTAAACGCCAAAAAGTGTATAGTCATCCCTTTGGCAAAAACAAAGTGCCCACAAATTACCACATAGGTGGTAATCCATTCAGTACAGAAGAAGTAATTAGGGACCTGGGGACCCAAGTTGATAGCAGTCTCTCATTTGACAACCACGTGGCCAAAGTGGTTAGAAAAACATTTTATATAGCCCACCTAATCATGAAGGGATTCACATCTAGATCAGGGAGGTCATCGTGCCTCTTTACTCATCCCTCATCAGGCCCATAATTGAGTACAATGCCCCTTTTGGGATGTACCTTACCAGACACCTGCAGCAACTGGAAAGACCCCAAAAGTACCTCACCAAGAGGATCAAAGGGCTCAAACAGATGCCATATGCTACCCAGTTAAAGAAACTCCAGCTCTACTCAGTGGCATACCACCTGTTCAGGGGCGATCTGTGCCTGACGTATAAAGCCATGTCCAACCCGGAATTAATGGACATGCTGCACCTCAGAAAATCCAAATCCCATCGAGCTACGTGCTCGAGAGACTTGAACCTCAGCACTGAAATAAATAGGACATGCTGGAGGGACAGATTCATAACCCAGAGGCTCCCTTCACTCTGAAATAAAATCCCAGTCCAGGTTAGGCAGAGTCCCTCATTGACTTTCTTCAAGAGGAATCTTGATGAGTGGATGGGAGATCGTAGGTTTAACCCAGGTATCACTTCTGTGTCACTGTTAGACAGAGGCACAGTATACTAACCTCGAAAAAGGGCATAGCAAAATTAATTTAAAATGGGTGGCGAAAGCCAAACACATTCTGGCTAGGCTTATAAATGCCCTAGGGCAGATAGCCTAGTATGAACCTATGAACCTATGAACCTATGTTATGCACCTGAGAAATTAAAACTAGCCAATGTCATACTTATTCACATGAGCGGTACAGATGACAAAATAATACATTTTAGACTAATTAGTTTAACATCTCAGTTAAGTAATACTTTTGAACAATGTATACTTACAATGAAACAGGCAAATGAAAAGATTGGGGTTTTGAGAGATCCTTGGCATTATGGATTACATTTTCTAATTTAGTAGATTGCTATATATATATGACAGTAAGGCAATGGACCTTGGTGTTGGTGAAGGAGTTGTCTATCTTGACGTTTAAGCCTTTTAACCATATACCACATTATGTGCTGGCAGAATCTATGAAAAAGTATTTAATAAATCATTACATAGTAAACGGAGTGGCCAACTGGCTCAGCAACAAGAAAAGAAGAGTGAAGGTTCTAAAACTTTCTCAAACGTGGGAAAGTTGCTATTTGAATCCCACATGGTTTTGTATTGGGTCATGATTTTGTTTAATATTGTCCTTTCATTTATTATTCATTTATTTATTTATCATGTATTTATTACAGAGTGCTAAGAGGTAAGCCATGTCTGGCATACAAGTCATTCTCCGGCCTATTACTGCTGGATTTACAGTACATCAGCAAGTCAAATGGCATCAGACATACTTACTCAAGTATCTAAACCTCTTCGGCAACATCAACAAATGGTTTGGACAGGCAGCTATATTTTGCAGAGGATACCGCTACTCTACAACAAACTCTCCATCTACTAAAAACAATATTCATCCTTGTACATTTTCAAGCACAACTCAGATCTATGGAGGGGAAACAGAAAATTTACCCCAATACTCCTCCCATACTACTAATGGACAGAGGCAGCTCCTAAAAGCTTTATCCCATGCATGGGTTCCTTCAAATTATCTGTAGTATGATCCTTGTTATTCTTATTGGAGAAATATTTAAATAGTGACCATGGGATGGGTAAGGCCAGTCTACAACCAATGGAGATAGATTATTTTGAGCACAGGGAAACTGGCTATGCTTAAAATGGGCTGCATGGGCAGCTAGCCTAGTACTTACCTGTAAACCTATAAAACTATTATATCATGTCAAATTCATAGACTATCAAACTGTGCTGATAATATTAAAACAAGAGTCACAGTAACCAAAAACAAGGATGTCAACAATTTCAATAACTATCTTAGTAGCATGTTTTGCTGGCTCAAGAACTCTGGCTTTAATATTAATTAAAAAGGACATGTTTTACATTATTTAGCAGCTTTAATACTTGGACTAAAATAAGTATAAGTTGTTTACAGCTATCCACACTTCATGAATACAAAGATCATTTTCTTAGAGTCATGCTTAATCTGTAAAATGCAAAGCAGCGAGTATATCAGGATTAATTC
This sequence comes from Protopterus annectens, assembly GCF_019279795.1. NCBI lineage: Eukaryota > Metazoa > Chordata > Ceratodontiformes > Protopteridae > Protopterus > Protopterus annectens. The sequence continues at coordinate 662,469,337 of NC_056728.1, read as the reverse complement.
TTAAAACCTTCACTGCATGGGCACATTCACTCGTAGTTAAACATTTTGTTTCTTAAATATGGGTAATATTAGAGTACAATTCTCTCTCTTTTGTACCAATAGCAAATGTGATCTACTCTTACGTGTACAGAGGAAATTCATGAAAAAATTTACAGTATGTAGGATACTATTTTATAGAACACAACTTGAACTTTTCAAATTATACTCAATAAGTTCTAGACATTTGAGAAGTAAATTGTGTGTGGCATGCAGTGCTCTCCATGATGATGAATTCAGGGCACTAACAAAGATTTATATTTTTCAAAGTGGTATTCCTTTCAGGGGTAGCAGTTTTGCATTTAAACTTGATAGCTGCAGAACTTCAGTAAGGATGAAATACGAAAGGGCTCTGGCTGATTACGTTTGCAGATAACTTAGCAGTCCTGTGGGTAGGTTTGTCGCAGATAACTACCGGTGCCAAAATCATGGACTGAAACTGAATGGCAATAAGTGCATTATTGTATCCTTTGGGAAGGTGCTATGAACCACACCCTCAGCAATCAAAGTAATGACCAAAAAAAAAAAAAAAATATATAACTTTACTATAATAAGCCAGAAGAACAGAGGCAACTCCTAAATAATCCATTCCATGCATGGGTCACATCATATTATCTATGGTATGATCCCAGTTATTCTTATTAGAGATAATGTGCAATTATTGACCATATGATAGCTATAGCCAATCACAAATGAAATGGATAGGTTAACTTGAGCACAAAAAGGGAAACTGGCTAAGCTTAAAATGCCCTAGCCTAACACTTACCTATGAACGTATTTGAGAATTTGTGATTATACTTTTGAAACTGGCTAAATTTGCTTTTCTCTATAGCTTTAGAAAGGGGGAGGGTTTGAAGACTATGGCACCCCTCTTATAAGGGTGGGCATTATCATGGAAATAATAGGCACCCATTGGTGTTGAGAGGCCTGTGGCCCGATGTCATAGTCACAGTAGAAGTGCCTCATTACCCCTGGAAGAAAATTATCTTCACGATAATGGCAATCCTACAGGACAGTAGTTTACTTAGAGAATGTCTAGCTGCTAAATTGCTATTTTTTGTTTTATTTTTTTAATACTATACACCTCTTAATATGTTTGATGAATTATAGTTCCTCTACCTAATGTTGCAAACTTTTTGTAGCATATGCAATTGTTACTGCAGGAAGTATTTTATGTCAAAAATATCAGTAGTGTAAGTATTTAATAAATACACACACACACACACACACACACACACACACACACACACACACACACGTACACACTTGCACACACACACGCGCACACACGCACAAACACGCACACATGCACACATACGAACACATGCATACACTTTCTGAAGCACAGAGAGATTTTCACACTTATACATAGAAACAAAGACACACATACACACATGCAAACCTGCACAAACATGCACTCACACTTGTTTGCAGCAGTTACAGACACTTTGTTTGCTGCATACACCTCAGATGTCTTACTTCAATCAAATGAATGGAAACAATTTCAACAATGCAAGGCATTGTAACCCCTGCCTTGCCTCTTAACTGTCCCAGATTTAAAGAACATCCTTATTTTGCCTCACAGTTTTGCTTTGTCGCTTGTTGAGGACTACAATAATGCCATGAATTAGAGGTTATACTTATCGATTAGACAATATATGTTTTTACAGTGCAGCGAAGTTAAGAGGTAGGCACTCTGTCTATCTCTTTCACACTGTCTCTCTCTTACTGTCTTTCTGTCTTTGTCTCCCTCATGTATACATACACACACACACACACACACACACACACACACACACACACACACACACACACACCTGTTACTTTTTCTATTTTTGTTAAACAGCAAAACTGTGTTTAACGAGAATATAAAAGGGTGATCATTTTCTTTTTCTATTCAGTCCATGCTTCTTAATATGCTACTATAATGAAATGGAATTTTTTACTGGTTGATATCTGTACATTGACAGTCTGTTTGAGAATATCCATTCTTTAGTAGGAAGACAATGTAAGTTTCACCCATTCTGTAATCCATAATAACAGTTTTCTCCATATCAGATATATTTACTAAAAGAAAAAAACTGCTCATATATAAAATTTCTATATAGTATGAAGGCTGGGCATGAATAAGGGCTGTACTTACAATGTGTAACTGAAAAGTATGCAAAGAAACCTTAATGTTATATATGGTGTTTTCTTTTTTGAATAGGAGTTCTTTGTCAAGCTATCTTTAGACACACACACACACACACACACACACACACACACACACACACACACACACACACACACACACACACACACACTGATAACATAGATACAGAGGTAAATCCATTTTTTCTAAATGCATGCACTGCTGCTCCTACTTACCTTTTTTAGTCCTCACATATGAGCCCCGCTTTTCTTCTGGTTTCACCATAGTCTACTTAATGTTCATTACCTGCTTGCCTTCTATATCTCTACCCTTCCTCTGTCCCTTGCTGCGATTATTTATCTCACTATGTCAACCAGCATAATGGTCTTCTTCCTTTCTTGACTTATTTTTATATGTAGACATACTGTCCTTCATTTTACTCTGTTCTTTTATAATTTTCCTTTCTTTTCTTCCCTCCTCTTCCCTATTTCAGTTCATACAATCCCTTTGGTTACCATCATCCATCTTGCATGCCACTACTGTCCTCATCTTATGGTAATTTATTCATATTTACAATTGTCTCAAACCTCAAAATTCAACCTTGTCTGATTTGTGCATCACCATTTATAGGGATTTTCTATAACACACTAGACAAAATTTTCTGGATCCATTACCTTGTCTAGACTAACTCAAGTTCTTTCCAAAATGTTGATGCTGGTAGGCTGTGGTTGTGCTCATTTACATTTTTGTTTAAGTTAATGTACTGTAAAGACATACGTGTCACCTGGCAAATACTTCCTGAAGAATATAACTGCAGGCTGATGAAAAATTACAGAGGAGGATTGCATTCCAACAGATCTTACTCATGATTGTTTGATGCATTTGCAGAGCTGGGTATGTTTATGTTGTGCTCATGTAATCTTGAGTTTCCTATCAAAATTTTCACAAGCATATGATATGAAGCTGGAGCAATTAACTTAACCAGACCATGGTACTGGCTCACCTTAGAAAAGAGGCAGATGTGCCATGTGGCATTATCTAGTTTAAAATGTCAAAAACAAACAAAAAAGATAACTAAATAAATAAACAAGATGGCCTTCTGTTTCCAGTATAATGGAATAGGCTATGTTAATGTTACAAAATGCAACCACATACATTATCAGATAAACCAAATGCATTTTGATTTACAGAAAATATCCGGGGCTCATTTTAGTTGAGTAGAAATGCTGTTCACTAAAATAAATTCTGTTAACAGTTATTTATTATTACTACAGAACTAAATATCATTTGCTTTGCATCAGGTTAAAACATTCAAGATATAGACATTTTTTTCTAGCACAAGTACTAGAATCAAATAATTGCAGGCAGTATGTTAGAAAAAAATTTCTTGTCTCTTTCAGAATTCACTGGGTAAAAAATGTTTCCACAGACAATGTATTTCTTTTACATCATATGATCATGGAGATGAATCCGTGATTCAGTAGGAAGTATCACCAATGTGGCAGCAGTGGCAGGTTTGTCCCCCAAAACGAAACATATTTTTATGGTAGGTTCCCCCCAAAAAGCAACATATATTTACATTCTGAGCACATAGAGATGCTCTGTGTGCAGCAGCTCATGTCTAGTACAAGCATGTCATATCTTTGCCTTAAACTGTGAATATTCACTTCCTAAATTTCAGTCAGAGTCTTTGCAGCATATATTATTGTACAGCAGACAAGAATAAGACATCCGAAGCACTTTGGCAGTATTTTGGCACTTATCCCAAGAAGATACACTCATACACCCACATATTACCTGAGTATTAATATTAAGGAAACTCAGTTTAATAATCTGCATTTGAACTGGATGGATATTGCACTTCAAACTAGTTAATAAAGCTAAATGTGCTTTTGTACTTCTTGTTTAAGCAAGTAAACCTCATGTGTAAAGTGATTAGCAGGGTAGAGTCTGTAACTTCACAGTTGCAGTCTGGGTCTGACATGAAATGTAACTGTTTGAAAACAAAACACAGAGAATTATACCACACTTTACACACTATACTCTTGGTACTGTGTGTTGGCATTTCGAAGAAATGGATAAATGTCTCCCATGATTTGTGTTTACTGCACTTCATTTTTAAAATCTGACATTTACTTAATCGAATCAATAAATGCCGAACTATATTGATCGATTAAGTAAAACATTGAATAACATTAAAAAAAAAAAAAAATTAAAAAACAAAAATTAAAAAGCGTGAGATGGGCAAGCCCCTGCACCAAAACCCCTACTTAAACCTATATATATATATATATATATATATATATATATATATATATATATATATATATATATATATATATATATATATATATATATATATATATATATATATATATATACACACACACACACAAACAGACACACATATGTGTGTGTTGAGTATATGTATATTATGTGTGTTTGTGTGTATGTATGCATTTATGTATGTATGTGTGTGTGTATATATATATATATATATATATATATATATATATAGAGAGAGAGAGAGAGAGAGAGAGATCACCTTTCAAATCCCAATTGCCAGATCACTGAATGCCAGAAACTTGAGACGAGAATGTCGAAGGCTGACAATCACAAACTGCCAATTTTTCTCAAGTAAAGGAAACACTTGTCTATCACGTAAGTTCAACACACCAGCCTATGTAAAAAACACCTAGGTAAGGGGCTGCACCCCCATACCCCCCCCAACTATATATACCAGTGCCAGGATCACACTACAGTGGGGAAAAGGGCATATTTCCACATGTTGGGCAGAAGACTGCTTGCCCTAGGAAACATCAACCGTTCATGATTATCAGTTTTCAGTATTGTCATCTCAATATTCTGAACGTCAGTGTTATGGACTTTGGGATTTAGAAGGGGATCCATCTACATGTGTGTGTGTGTGTGTGTGTGTGTGTGTGTGTGTGTGTGTGTGTGTGTGTGTGTGTGTATATATATATATATATATATATATATATATATATATATATATATATATATATACACACACACACACACACACACACATATTATGCATGTATAAGTGTATATTTACTTCTCAAAGCAAAAAAAACCTTAACTACAAACTACCCAATCAAATGTGTTTGAAATTCAAGTTGTGGAACACTTTTAAAAAATACCAAAATACCGTAAGACAAAATAAACCGACTGCTTGATATATAGGTTCATAGGTAGGTTCTAGGCTATCTGCCCAAAGGCATTTATAAGCCTAGCTGGAATGTGTTGGCTTTCGCCACCCCCTTAGGTTAGTTTCCTGTGCCTCTGTCCAGCAGAGCCACTGAAGTGATCCCTGGGGTAAACTTCCTGTTTCCCATCCACTCATCAAGGTTTCTCTTGAAGAGTATTAGTGAGCAGCTCTGCCTAATGTAGACTGGAATCTTGTTCCAGAGCATGGGAAGTCTCTGGGACAGGAATCTATCCCTCCAGCATATCCTATTTATTGTTGTGGTGAGGTTTAAATTCCTAGAGCGTGTAGCTTGAGGGGATATGGTTTTCATTAGGTGGAGCATGTCCAACAATTCTGGGTTGTACATGGCCTTGTATGTCAGGCAGAGATCACCTCTGAGTAGGCGGTATGCAACTGAGTACAGCTGGAGTTGCTTAAGTCAAACTGCATAGGGCATCTGTTTGAGACCAGTGATCCTCTGGCTGAGGTATTTCTGTGGTCTTTCCAGCTGTTGCAGGTATCTTGTAAGATACATCCCAAATGGGGCGTTGTACTCTATGATGGGTCTGATGAGTGATGCATAGAGGGGCACAATGACATCTTTTGATCTGGATGCAAACCCTTTTGTGATTAGGTGAGCCACATAGAAGGATTTTCTAACCACTTTGGCAATGTGATTATCAAAGGAGAGATTACTGTCTACCTGGGTCCCCAGATCCCTTATTTTGTCTTCCATATTTGGGGGGCTACCACCTATGTGGTAAATTATGGGTACTTTGTTTTTTCCAAAAGGGATGACTATGCACTTTTTGCCATTTAGCTTGAGGCCATGGTTTTGACACCAGGTATCTGTCTCAGTGAGACCCTTTTGGAGGATATCTGTGTCAGCCAGAGAGTCAATTATAGCCCCTAGTTTGCAGTCATCTGCATACTTGGTCAGCCATAGCCCTCCTGTGCTTGCCTGTACCTCTGAGAAGTATATGCAGAACAGGAGGATTCCTAGGACTGAGCCCTGGGGAATGCCACTTGTGACCGGTTTAGAGTCAGACCTAGCTCCCACAACTCTTACCATGTGGGTTCTGTTCATGAGCCAGTTGGGAACCCATCTCGTGATGTAGGGGTTTATGTTCAGGCTGGTGAGCTTGTCTATAATAGCAGAATTGGGAATGGTGTTGAAGGCCTTTGTGAGGTCTAGGTAGGCTGTGTGGACCACCTTTCCCTCATCTATAGTCTTGGTAACTGTCTCAAAGAAGCCCACCAGATTTAGGAGGCATGATCTCCCCTTAACAAAGCGGAACTGGATAGGGTCCAGTGTTTGGAGGTTCCCAATGTCTCTGTTAATGAGATCCATAATTATGCACTCCATAGCCTTGCAGACTAAGCTAGTCAGGCTTATAGGGTGATAGCTCCCAGGGTCTGTTGTGGCTCCACCTTTGTGGAGCGGAATAACTATTGCTGTGCGCCACTCTATGGCACGTAGCCTGTGGAGAGGCTGAGTTAAAACAGTGTGTTTAGGTGAGGGGTTAGTTCATCTTTGAGCTCATGTAGGATGCAGCCTGGGACACCGTCTGGTCCCAGTGATGCTGTGTTTTTGGCTTCGAAGAGGGCTGTTTTAACCTGAGTGACTGTGATTTCAGGGGCACTACATTCTTCTGGTATGGTTATGGGCCGTTTCGATTGTGAGAGGGGGTTGAAGTTTGCACTGAACCTGTCTGTCAGGATGTTGGTGATATTGGTTGGTTCAGTGTATTTTGTGTCATTCTGCACTAACTCCGAGCAGATCTGGGGATTGCCACTTAGATTCTTGACATAGCTAAAAAATGCCTCGTGGTTATCTTTGGAGTCCTTGGCAATTTTTCTTTCGAAGCTAGCCTTGGATGATTTTATGAGGGATCGTAGTTTCTTGCAGATACTGATCAGGGATGTTTTCCCCTCCTGGGATTTTACTCTTTTCTGTACTAGTTTCCTCCTTCTGTTGTATAGCTTTTTTATGGTAGGGGTCCACCAGACTGGTTTCCTTTTCTTGGAGGAGTGAGTCTTGGTTTTGCTTGGGATAGCATGATCCAAGCATTTTTGTAGGTGCCCGTATAATGCATTAGTAAAGGATTTTGCAGCTTGGGCAGGGTTATCCTTTAGCATGGGGGATTTGAAACTTTCCACCTTGGTCTTAAGTAACGTGAAGTTTGCTTTTGAAAAGTTTTTCACGGTGGTTTCTTTGACCAGAGTTGGGGGCGGAATGTGGATATCCAGAGTGATTAGTTTATGGTCAGATCTTACCAGCAAGGGGTTGACCTCCGGTGTGGAGCACCAGTCACCTATGTTGGTGATGACAAGGTCCAATATGTTGTCATCTCTGGTGGGGGTGTTGACCAGATGATCCAGGGCATTTGATTTTATAAATTCTGGGAAATGTTGGGCAAGGGAGTTAGTACTTGAGTAGTTCTCCCAGTTAATGTTTGGGTAATTGAAATCACCCAATATCAGGGTGTTTGGTAGGATCTTTATGTTTCCCAGTGTTTCCAGAAATATGGAATGGGGATCCTGGGATATGGTGGGTAATCTGTAGCAAGCTACAATTTGAATTGCAGTTCTGCCCATTGTTAGTCACGTGGATGATCACTGAAGCATCGTGCTGTGCCACTAACCTGGAGGTGTGGGTATCCTTGATTAATATGGATACGCCCCCGCCTTTTGTATTTCGGTCTGGGTTTTGTGGCTGAAATGTATGGTATGAGTTGTAGCCTGGTAGTGCTGGGATACTCTCTGGAGCCTTAAACCAGGTTTCTGTTACTGCACATATATTGATTTTCTCCATACTGAGGAGTGCCTCGAGTGCATGCATTTTGAGGTTTAGACTTCTGGCATTGAGTAGCATTATCCTCAGTGTTTTGTTACTTGTGCTATTTACGGTGGTGGGTTTGTCTTTTCAGCATTGCCTAAAAAAGGGACTATGAGGGTGGCAAGAGCTTTGGCCAGTATTCGAAAACCTAAGGGTGACAGGTGAAATCCGTCTATAGTGAAGCAGCGTGGATAGTCGAACATGTCATCCCAGGCTGAAAGACATCGGATCCCCTTTGAATGACACCAGAAGCTTAGTCAATGTTGAAATTGATAATTTTTTCTTTATACCGTGGTATCATTCCTGGTGAGGGCAGGATGCTATTCAGGGTCAGGGTCATACCGGCCTGAGCTACGTGATCAGAGAGCTCTTCCGTGTCTCTTTTCATGTAGTCCAGGGAGGTACAGTTCAGGTCATTCACACCTACATGGACAATGACAGAGTCATATTTGTACTTGTTCTGGTGTGACCTGAATGTTTGTGTTATGTGGCGGATCCTGGCACCTGACAGGCAGCTAACAGTAACCTTCTTCTTGTTCAGCCTAGTGAGTGGAACATCAGTGTGCCTGACTATAGAGTCACCTATTACTAGTGTGTTGGGTATGTTATTTTGCCTTAAGGACTGTGATTGTGGGTTTGTGAAGTATTTGTTTCATGGTTTGTGTTGGGGGGTGGAGGTTGCTTCAATGTATGCTTTGGAAGTCTCTGTTGCTTTTGCAGATTTTTGTTTAGAGTCTCGGAGAATGTTTTTGTGTATTTATGTGTGTTTTTTGCCAGTGCTGGTTTCATAGGTCTATGTGAGACTGGTGGTTTGATGCAAGTAATTCCCTTCTCCTCTTGACTGTCTGATCCAGTCGTGGGTTGAGAGAGCTTAGCCTCCAGTTTGGCTGTATAATTGCATCTTTTGCATGTATTAGTGTTTGGTGGTAGGAGGAGAGGGTTGTCTGTGTACATGAGGCAGTTGTAAAATTGCCTCAAAATGTCCATATTCACCAGTTGGACCAGAGAGTACACCTGAAACTGCCCTTTGGACATGCCTGGATAGGTACAGTGAGCTGTTTTACTGATTGGCTGGTAAGGTCAAATAAAGAGCCTTGTCCTTCTCTACAGTATAGGGGGGGTCTAGTGCTAAGGTTTATTAGTGCTTGCTATGAGTTTTGAGCAAGTGCCAGGCTGAGAAGTGAATTGTTTGAGTGCTTAAGTTGAAAGTCTGTCTAGTTCCAAGAGAAAAATTGAACAGTAGACTTTGTGGAGCTGGGAATAGTTATACCCAAGCTAACGGGTGCTGTCTGGTGTGCAAAACCATGCTAATGCAGGTTTTATAGCAGGGAAATGAAAGAGATAGAAATGATCCCAAAATGGCCAATAAACTACTATTTTCTGGGCTGAAACCACTCCTACAAGGACAGATTGGCTGCTCAAAGCTCCCCTCTCTCAGAGATGAACAGAGAAGCTTCCTTCTATCCAAGTAAGATATGGGCTAATATGGAAACTTGTAATACAGCCCTGAATTCAGCACTAACCTGAAAACTGGACTATACTAGCTTAGAAAGGTGGGAAAACAAGTGTATATATATATATATATATATATATATATATATATATATATATATATATATATATATTTTTTTTTTTTTTTAGAAAATAAAGCAGATACAATAAAAAAAACACTTTAAATGCACAGAAATGGCTATCACACTTGAGTGTGTAGCCTACAACATTTAAACAGGTAATTTAAACACAAAAACAATTTTGTTAAAGTGCAGGCAGTAAAATAAGTACAATATGTAGTTGAAACAAGCTTTTTAAATCACAGAAACTCTAAAAAATTGGCATTTTTAGGTGGAATTAGCTAAAGGCAGCAAGAAAATGCAGGAAAATGATATTTAATCACTCCAAAGTCCCTCTTTTGTCTCTCAGCTGCTGTAGAACTCTGCAGGGCACCAGGCAGGAGCTTGCTGAGCTATATACAAGCACAAAAACCTTGCAAATGCAGGTTTTATTGCAGGGAAATGAAAGAGATAGAAATTAGCCCAAAATGGCCAATAAACTACTAATTTCTGGGCTGAAACCACTCCTTCAGAGACAGATAGGCTGCTCAAAGCTCTCTCTCTCAGAGTGAAAAGAGAAACTTCCTTCTATCCAAGTAAGGTATGGGCAAACACAGAAACTTGTAACAGATCCCTGAATTCAGCACTAACCTGAAAACTGGACTATACTAACTTAGGTGGGAAAACAAATATTTGTTTAGTTTTTTTTTTTTTTTTCAGAAAATAAAGCAGATACAATCAAAAAAGCACTTTAAATGCACAGAAATGGCTATCACACTTAAGTGTGTAGCCTACAACAGTTAAACAGGTAATTTAAACACAAAAATGACTTTGCTAAAGTGCAGGCAGTAAAATAAGTACAATATGTAGCTGAAACAAGCTTTTAAATCACAGAAACTCTAAAAAATCTGCATTTTAGGCGGAATTAGCTAAAGGCAGCAAGAAAATGCAGAAAAATTATACTTAATCACTCCAAAGTCTCTCTTTTGTCTCTCTGCTGCTGTAGAACTCTGCAGGGCACCAGGCAGGAGCTTACTGAGCTGTATAGAGGTTTGCTATGTGCATAGTTTCACTTGGTTTTGTTGCCGGCCATGAAACTTTGCTTGTTTACATTTAAATGTGGTGTACGCCATGAATATGTAATTAGCAATGCTGCTCAACCTGAATCAATGCGCACACACATGAACACTGTGTAGGCTTCACGTGAAGCCAGCACAGAGTCTATTGAATCCCAGGGTGTTTCTTTTTGAAAACAATAAAACACAATCTCACATACATACACAAACACACACACACACACACACACACACACACACACACCTCTCTATCTCTCTTTACATACATACATATATATATATATATATATATATATATATATATATATATATATATATATATATATATATATATATATATATATATATATATATATATATATTTTTTTTTTTTTTGGCTCCTACAAATCACGTGCAATGCACACATGTTTTGCGTTCTTACTATCCAGCATAATGGTTTGTTATTTTTTTATGATAATTATGTATTTTATGAATATGGTTACATTTTTATGCATGTGATAGTTTTCGCATGCTTATCATCTGTTTTCTTACTGCTAATAGTGATTTTGATATACAGCGAACATAGATTTCACACAAGAAACTCTTTGCCCAGGTTCACGTATCCAACAGATAGTTCTACGATTGGTTTGCAAGTATACCCTTGATATTATGCAGTGTTCTCATTTTTAACATGGTTTTTGGCCATGCAATTCTTCGAATGTTCACTTGTTCAAACAGTGAGAAGAGTAGCACAAATGAATTAATATAAAAACATTGCAAATGGCAAATGTCAGGTCTCCTCATGGGCAAGATAATAGTGTAGTGAGGAATGAGTATTTCTTCTTTACCTATTGTGCTGTGACCTCAGAGTTAGTATATATATATATATATATATATATATATATATATATATATATATATATATATAGGTTCACTTTGGAATCTCAAAATACAGAAATATTGAATTTCAGTATCTTGAGAGCAAAGTGTCGAATCTGCAGTTGCGCAAATGTTTAGAATCTCGAATAAGGAAATCTCGAACCTGCAGACAGTCAAGAGGAGAAGGTTAACACCCGTACTACACCTCAAGCAGCACATAACCGTTCTAAACCCACACCACTAACACCCTCACATAGCAGCACTAAACCCTCATATGCGGAGGCCCTTAACAGTAACCTGCCCAAGCATCAAGGACTTCCGAAGCTGAAACGCAAACAAACACCAATCACAACCAAAGTGTCACGTAGATCACAATACCAGTGTGCCACCCAACAACAGCCCCTAAGACAAGACAACATACCCAGCACTTTAGTCATAGGTGACTCTATGGAAAGGCACACTGATGTCCCACTCACCAGGCTGAACAAGGAGAAAATTACAGTCAGATGCCTGTCGGGTGTCAGGATCCGCCACATAATGCATGCAATCAAGTCACTCCAAAATAAGTACAAATATGACTCTGTCATTGTCCATGTTGGAATGAATGACTTGAGACGTACCTCCCTGGACTACATGAAAAGAGACATGGAAGAGCTCTTGGATCATGTGGCCCAAGCAGGTATGACCCTAGCCCTGAGCAGCATCCTGCCTTCACCCAGAATTATACCACAGTATAAGGGCAAAATGATTGACTTCAACAATTGGCTAAGCTTCTGGTGTCATTCAAAGAGGATCCAGTATCTGTCTACCTGGGACAACATGATCGACAGACCATTATGCTTTGCCAGAGATGGTCTGCACCTGTCGCCCCTGGGATTCAGGTTACTGGCTAAGGCTCTTGCCACCCCTACAGTGCCTTTTTTAGGCAAAGTTCAAAGGACAAAACCACCACTGTAACAGGTACAAGCATGCAAAATCTGAAGGTAATGCTACTCAATGCTAGAAGTCTAAACCTCAAAATGCACGCTCTCGAGGCACTCCTAAAAATGGAGAACATCGATATTGATGCAGTAACTGAGAACTGGTTCAAGGCTCCAGAGAGTACCCCTGCAGTATCAGGCTACAACCCTTACCACACTTTTTGGCCACCAAACCAGGACCGAAACACTAAAGGTGGAGGAGTATCCATATTCACCAAGGATATTCACACCACCAGGCTAGTTGCCCAACACAATGCATCTGAAATTCTCCCTGTGCAACTAACACTAGGTAAGACTGCATTCCAAATTGCAGCTTGCTACAGATCCCCCACCATGCCCCAAGATTCTCACTACACCTTTCTAAACATACTGGAAAATATTAAGATACAACCAAACACCCTAATACTGGGTGATTTCAACTACCCTGCCATTAACTGGGAAAACTACTCATGTACCAACACCTTTGCCCAATGGTTCTTGGAATTCATAAATTCCAATGCTCTGGATCACCTAATCCATAGTCCCACCAGGGGCTCCCATATCCTAGACCTGGTCATTACCAACATGGGAAATCAAAGCTCCACACCTATGGTCACCCCCTCATTGGTCAGGTCAGACCATAAGCTAATCACCCTTGACATCCACACCCCTCCCCCACCACCCAGTAAGGAAACCTCCATAAAAAACTTCTCCAAAGCCATCTTCATACTACTCAAGTCAGAAGTGCAAACTTCATGACACCCATGCAGACGGGAACTGAAAGTTTGACTGCTGAGTCCTCCACTAAGGCACTGTATGAGCACATCCACTCGTGCATGAATCGTGCCATCCCAAATAGAACCAAGATGCTCTCCTCAAAAAAAAGGAAGCCAATCTTGTGGTCCCCTGCCATAAACAAACTTTATAACAAAAGGAAGAAACTGTTGTAGAAAAGAGGAAAATCCCAGGATGCAAAAAAAAACTCCTTTACCAGCCTCAGTAAGAAGCTGAGGTCCCTCATAAAATCTTGCAAAGAGAGTCACAAAAATAAAATTGCGAAAGATTCCAAAGACAACCACAAGGCATTCTATAGCTATGTCAAGAATCTAAATGGCAATGCTCAGATCTGCTCTGAGCTACAACAGAATGGCATTAAATAAACTGATCCCAAGGATATTGCCAATATTCTGGCAGATCGATTCAGTGAAAACTTCACCCCCCCTCTCACCCCCTAAAGGGCCCATCTTAATACTGAAAGATTGCCAAATTCCGGTAATAAAGGCCACACAGGTAAAAAACACACTATCCAAAGCTAAGAATACAGCATCCATGGGACCAGACGAATAATTGGGTTGTGTACTACATGAACTACAAAATGAACTGGCACCTCACCTAAGTGTCATGTTTAATCATAGCCTCACCTCAGGCTTCGTGCCCACTGAGTGGTGCATGGCTACAGTTATCTCACTCCACAAGGGGGTATCCACCTTTGATCCTGGAAACTACCGCCCCATCAGTCTGACGAGCCTAATCTCCAAGGCCATGGAACATATAAACAAAGACATAGGCAACCTTCAAATACTGGATCCCACCCAGTTTGGATTCATGAAGGGACGATCTTGTCTCCTGCACCTGATAGACTTCTTCGAATCAGTCTCCAGAGCTGTGGATTAGGGTAAGGCAGTTGACACAGCCTTTCTGGACCTTGCTTAGGCCTTTGACATCATCCCCCACTCTGGAATCATAGATAAACTTACTAAGCTGGGCATTAATCCCTACATCACTCGATGGGTTGCCAACTGGCTTACTGACAGAACCTACACTGTAAAAGTAGACAACTCCAAATCCAGCTCCAGACAAGTGGTGTACCTCAGGGTTCAGTCCTGGGACCGCACTTGTTTGGCATCTACTTCTCTGAAGTACAGGCCAACACTAAGGGACTCTGGATAACAAAGTTCGCAGATGACTGCAAACTGGGAGCCATTACTGAATCCCCAAATAATGTGGATATTCTACAAAAGGGCCTTACAGAAACAGATGCTTGGTGCCAGAGCCATGGGCTGAAGCTCAATGCCAAGAAATGTATAGTTATCCCCTTTGGGAAAAAACATGTACCCATGAATTACTACATAGGAGGCAGTACACTAAACACCAAAAGTGTGATAAGAGAATTAGGGACACAGGTGGAAAGTGGTATCACCTTTGATAACTACATCACCACAACAGTCAGGAAATCCTTCTGTGTAGCACACCTTATCACTAAGGGCTTTTCACCAAGAAAAAAGGAGGTCATTGTCCCACTGTACTCATCCCTAATTAGACCCATTATTGAATACAATGCCCTGTTTGGTATGTACCTATTAAGACATCTGCAACAACTGGAAAGGCCACAGAAATACCTCACTAAAAGAATCACAGACCTAAAGCAGATGCCCTATGCTGACCATCTAAAAAAACTCAAGCTATACTCTGTCGAATATTGTCTACTCAGAGGCGATCTCTGCTTAAAATGCAAGGCCATGTCAAATCCAGAGCTGTTGGACATGCTACACTTAAAGAAATCCCAATACCTCAGAGCCACATGCTCCAGGGATCTAAACCTTGTCATCACAATGAACAAAACATGCTGGAGGGATAGGTTCCTGACCCAGAGCCTCCCCAGACTCTGGAATACATTGCTCATACATGTCAAGCAGAGCTCCTCTTTGGCCTCTTCAAAAGGAACCTTGACGATTGGATGGGAGATAGGAAATTCACCCCAGGGATCACATCAGTCACCCGGCTGAACAGGGATCCAGGGAAGTAAATATTGTGGGAAGAAATAGCCAAGGGAATTGTTATGGCTAGGCTGGTATAGGCCCTAGGGCTGATAGCCTAGTACCAAACTATGAACCTATGGCACGTTTGGTAAGTGTAATGTTTTTTAAGGGTTTTGGGATGGTTTGTGAGTGTATGTGTGTGTGTGTGTGTGTGTGTGTGTGTGTGTGTGTGTGTGTGTGTGTGTGTGTGTGTGTGTGTGTGTGTGTGTGTGTATTGGGGAGGTTTTGGTGTGGGTTAGGTTAGGTAGGTAAGAGTGTAAGTGTGTAAGTGTTGAGAGTGGTCGTGTTTGTATGTATGCAATGTGTGTTGTGTTTGGGGGGGCGTAGAATGTGTGGTAGTGGGTTTTCTGTCTTCCAGTTTTTAGTGTGACCTTGGAGTTAGTATATATAAGTAAGGGGGTATGGGGGGTGCAGACCCCAACATGGGGGTACAGGGGGTTTGCTCCCCTGCTTATAGCAATGGTGGGTGTGAGTGTATTAGTTTTGTTGTGTTTGTGTGTGTTGGTTTGGTTTGTTGTAGTGTCGGGAGGTAGGTGTATTTGTGTTTGTTTGTGTGGTGTATTGTTTTTGTGATGTTTGTGGTTTTAAATTTTGCAGTTTTGGGGTTTCGGGTTTGTGAGTTTTTGGCTTTATAGTCTCGAGATACTGAAATTTGATATTTCAGGATTTCAGGATTATAAAGTGAATATATATATATATATATATATAGATATATATATATATATATATATATATATATATATATATATGTATATATCCCAACAACCTTCTGGTGCACATAGGCTCACAGTGTGCTCTGACTATACCAATACGTAAACCACCAAAGTTTAAAAGTCCAGCACCACTAAAACTCACAAACTTTGCAAACAAATTAAAAAAGTAAATAGAACAAAACAAAATGTCCAGGTATAACTTTCAGCAGTATATATTCAGGCAAGTACCCTTTGCCGACAAACAGTTACAGCAAACAAGAAACTCCAAACCAGTTTCGCCCACTTTGAAGATAGTGTGTTACGTGAATTACACATTAATCAGAATGACATTTTCAAACACCATGGTGACAATTTAACCTTTAAAGAGAGGTCGGCATTAAAACACTTGAAAGAGAATAAAGACATAGTGATACTTAAAGCTGACAAGGTTGGGTTGTAGTACTTTGGAAAAAATCTGAATATATTAGTGAAGTTAACAAGCAGCTTAATGATGGAAGATTTTATTATAAACTGTCTTTGGATCCGACGGCTATCTCAAATGTAGAAAAGATGAAATGTGATTGGAATATAATAAAAAGGGCTATATTACAGAAGCATTAGTAAAAGAATTAATGGTAGAAAATCCTAAACCACAAACATTCTATATTTTACCAAAGATACACAAAAATGTGTTTCCCCCACCGGGGAGACTGATAGTGTCAGGAATTGGGTCTTTGACCAAACGTATCTCTGTATTTAGAATTTCAGTTTAAGCCATTATTACAGTTAGTTAATTCAAGACTGAAAGATACTAATGAGTTTCTGGAACTTGTGAGTGACTTACAAATAACCCGTGATTCATACATTTGCACTTTAGATGTGCAATCTTTATATACCAGTATTCCACATCATGGAGGTATTGAAGCCATTAAATACTGGCTATCAGAATATGGGCACTATTCAAAAGAACATGAGGAATTTTTGTTAAATTTAATGAAACTGGTACGGAATAACAATGTGTTTTATTTTGGTAAAGACTTCTACCTGCAAGTAAAGGGCACATCGATGGGCACCAATTTCGCTCCAGTGTATGCGGACCTGTTTATGGGATATTTAGAATGCAATTTAATATACAATGTTGCCAATCAATTTAAGGGTGAATTGGTGATGTGAAGATGCTACCTGGATGATTGCTGAGCAGTCTGGTCTGGTTTCTTAGTAAATTGGAAATCATTTATAGAATACCTTAACTTCAATGTCTTTGATAATAATTTTGTAGACAGAATAGAAATGACATCTATTGATTTTTTAGATGTGCATATTGAAAAAGCTGAAGATGACACTATTAATGCAGGACTATATAGGAAGCCATTTACTAGAAATTATATTCTAAAAGCAGATAGTTGTCACCCAAGACATAGTATTACAAATATACCTAAGTCCCAATTTAAAAGATTACAACATATTTGTAATAGAGAAGATGATTATCAGACTGAGGTTGACAATATGGGTAAAAGATTTATAGAATGGGGATATAATAGTCAGCATATTAAAAAGGAAGAAGAGGTAGCACTTGCATTAAAAAGGGAATTAATACAAAAGGATGCCCAGAGTGAAGAACAGGTGACTGAACTATCACAACCTAGATTGATTATGACTTATGGAACAAATACATATAAGATACACAATGTCATTGATAATTATTTGTATATTCTAAAAACAGATGAATTTTTTGATGAATGTTTGGATGAATAGTGTCTTTATGGATTTAAATGAGGTAAAAACATTGGGGCATCTTTGTCATGGTTTAAAAAGATGAATACTGGTAATAAGTATGAGATGAATACAGTTAGAGGAAGTAACCTTTGTGGTAATTGCACATATCGTAAGGTTATTTTGAAATCCAAGTAATTTACATCCACTAATACTTCAAAGGTTTTTGAGATCAGAAAATTGATTGCATGCCACAGCGAATGGAAATTTACATGGCTATATGCCAATGAAGTGCCTTCTATTTGGGACAGATGTCATTGTCATTTAAAAGCAGGGTAGCGGTACATTTAAGTGACATAAAGTGTAAATGTACTAAGATTGCTCTCTTTAAACATAAAAGTGAACATGCATCTGCTAATTTTGTATTTGTGGGTATAAATTCCTTATGGAGCACTACCAGTGGTGACTGGTGACTTCAAATCAAAAGGAGGCTGCAGGAGACAGCTGAATGAGTGGGGTAAATGAGAATGGGAGTGGCTAAACAGAAAGGGGTGGAGCTATGCTAAAAGTGCAAAAACTGGGACTTTAATTAAATACTCTGCCTTGGGTGCTAAACTCTCATTATGAGAGTCCAATCAAGAAAAAATGTAGTGTAGAATAAAAACATTATTTCAATGCATTAGCTACATGACAACTTACTTAATATCTAGATGGAAACAAAAAGGTTGTGAGGCATGAAAAAATAAATTACTTTTTATATACATTACTGGAATACCAGTCAAAATCAAGTATAAAAAAAAACAAGCAGCACTCAACTCAAACCACTTCTCCTTGCACTGCATGCAGTTCTAATTATAATTTATATTCAGCTTTATAAAAGTACCAAGTAACATGCTGAAAGTAGCAATCTCTGTGATACCCCACTTGAAAAAATGTTTCTTATCCAAAAAAGATCTGCTGCCAACCAACAATGATCTACTTGCTTCATGGGGAAAACATGATCAAAGTAAAAAATGAACAGCAAACAAGAAACAAGCTCAAGATAAATTGCTTAAAAGAATACTGCACAGATTATGGACCACACATGATAGATTGGCATTCTGTTTAGTTTATGGGTAAAGCCTGCAAAGATGACTGCAAGTCTCCAGCAAATGTAATGAGGTTCTGAAAATACTGTAATCCTGTCCTTTATTACAAATACTGTCATATGCATTTTAATACCTAAGGCTTATACGCTATCTAGTTATGTAAATATCTGCTGCATGACAACAAAAAAAGGCTATCAGTGTTGGTAATTCTTTAACAGTATGCTTATTAAAGCTTACTTGCATCTTACAATCTCAGACAAGATTACCTGATGGCCATTAAAGCATTGCTGCTTAAACACAGACCAACAGGTACTGCAACAACATGCATTTTCTGAATAAGAAGAAGCATAAATCAACAGTATAAAAATATGACAGAAAACCAGAACATTCTGCAAAATCAAAAACAGATGAAAAGCCACTGTAGTACTTGTGCCTACCTTTGATGGGGGGATACTCTGCACACTTACACTGCATAACTGCTCCTTGCCTTGCTTGGACACATCTGGAATCACTACATGGGGTAGTGGGGTACAAGTATGTCACAATTTGAGATGTCTCTGGCTGAGGGTGATGGCCCTGACACATTTGTCATGCCTCTCAAGCTCAGAGCAAGAAATCTGTACAAAGCCATAAATAGAAGTGGGACAAAGGCCCAAAAATAAGGACAATTTTAAATATTGCTCTTATAAACTTAGAAAGATAATAGAATTGTAGGCCTTGCATTAGTATGAATTTTCTGAAGGGTATGAAATTTGAACCTCAGATGTCTGTCATTATTTTCTAACTTCAGTCTTTAATTATTTGCCACTAATTTGCCAGAAAAACACAATTTTATGTAAAACAGACCAAAAATGCGATGCAAAAATATAAAATAGCCATACAATACAGCTGGGAACCTGTCAAAGAAGGGACACTTTTTTAATATTAGTACTGTTAACTTGAGCAGCTGACAAAATAAGAATCTACGTGCATTTCTGAAATTAAAAGTAATCTATAACTCTGATCATTACAAGTACTTGTTAATTGTAAACCCTCCACAATTTCTTCAAAATTAGGGGAGAGCAACACTTTGAGCCAAAATCAGGCACAGTTGAGAGGTTTGGATATACCCAAGTCTATAAAGTGATTTATTTGCACGTACTTCTCAACCTCTTAAAGCAGGAAATTTGGACAAGGCCAAATATATTGGGGGAACATACACACAGTACTAAAAATTGCTCTTGTATAAACTTAGACAGTTGACAGAATAACAGGTCTTGCTTTAGCATGCATTTTTCTGAAGGGTATGAATTCTGAAACTCAATGTCTGTCATTATTTAGTGACTTCATTCTTAAATGATTTGCCAGAAAACCACATATTTTATGAGGAACGAACCAAAAATAAGAAGCAAAAATCTATTCATTCTGCAAAAATCTGGACAGTTGAGAGGTATAGTTCAGCCGGAGCTGTCTTTGAGTTTTGTCAAATGGGGCCTCCTCCCTGCAGCCATTCCAACATCCCATTATTTGGCTATTTCACCCCATTTACCATAAACATTGTAATGTGCCTACTGCTTTACTTCTATGATGATTTGCATGTAATTTAAAAGTTTTATTTTACATTTTACTGCACAAACACTAATAGAAATCTGCTAAACAAAGCAATGCAGTCTCACAATGAAAATAGACTTAGCATTAAAACTTCCCAGCCCTTGAAACTCGCATTCATTGAAACAGCATTGAAACCCACATTTAAAGAAAATACATCTGGCCAGTGGCAGATAATGATTAACTCTGGGTTGTTTTCAAATCATAGGCCCCTTGCACAGGAAACATATATGTGTTCTTTGATACACCTTCCTGATTGTATTATATTATATTTCTTGTATAATACAGTACAGTTGTTAGAGGACATTTTAAATTTATTGTTTTGAATATTTTTCCAGTAAACAATGAAATAAAATGCATGCACCAGTAATGACAAAACTGCACCATTCAAAACATATCCATCATAAAAGTCTACTCAAACTTTTACAATCCACCAGTATCAGAAAACATGTACAATATCTGCAGAAGTAAAAGTCATCTAAATAATTCCACATTAAAGAGATCTGTAACTAATGAAGAGGTTGCTGCTAGCAAACAACTTTATATTTCATTGTTTTGTCTACAAATAAAGTACCTGTTGCCCTTGAGGAATAAATTTCCTATGTTGCATTAAAAAATGATAAGCTAGTAATATTGCAATAGGGAATGGATGGAAAACTGATGACAGTTTCATAGTTACTAGGTATCTCCGCCAAAGAGGACATTCTCAAGACTGCAGCATCCACCCCCTGTAAAAGTACAACACATTACAATATCAGCAATGTATCTAAATACTGTGGGAGTAGAACCCACAGTCTTCTGCATCAGAAGCAAGTACACTACCTGTTGTGCTATTAACAATGCAAGCAAACTAATTATAAGCAGCACTAAACTTCTCTTTCCTTGAAGCTCTCACCTCCTTGTAAAATTCACTTGACACTCAACTGTATCTCTCAACTTTGCAGCACAAGAAATCTGGAAAAGTCAAAGCCCAAAAACCAGGGACACATTTTAAACATTGCTTGTATATTCTTGGAAAGTTGCTAGAATAAAATGCTCTAACTGTGTTACTACCATGCATTTCACTGCAAGTCTTGAACACAGGACCCTGTGCACTACAGTCAGAGCAACATACTACTATGCCAAATCAACTGTGTCTTGAAACATTGGAAGACTGAAACTTAAATGGCTATCATTTAGTGAATTGAGTTCTCACCATAGCTCTCAACCTCTTAGCACAAAACACCTGGACAAAGCCAATAATGGAGAATACAGCCCAAAAAATAGGGACACATTTCAAATACTGATTTTATAAACTTAAAAAATTGCTAGAATAAAAGGTTTTGTGTTACCATGTACTTTCTGAAGAATATGAAGTCTGAAATTCAAATGTCTGTCATTATTTAGTGAATTAAATCTAGAAAACCACAGTTTTTATGAGGAACAGAACAGAAACAAAATATGAGACAAAATGTGAGCAGTTTTCACAAGTGATGGTGGGTGGGGAATTCAGGCTTTTGCTACCTGCACCTCAAGGTACAGGGTTTGAGCCTGAGTTATTCTCTAACCACTACTGTTGCCTGAGTCTCTCTAGCCACCAGGTATATTTATCTGGGGAATTTTACACACACCCCACACACACACACACACACACAGACACACACACGCACACACACACACACGCACACACACACACACACACACACACACACACACACACACACACACACACACACACACACACACATCCCCTGTGCTTTGTAATCCCCATGATGAGAAAATAAAACGTTCCTGCAAGAGCAGGCTGGAAATCCAGCCTCCAGACATTGCAGTCCAGTTCCCTTCCAGTCTATGTGGTTGTAACCGCATAGTCTTCTGGGTATTTCTGTAGTCTGCTGCCTTCTGCCTAATCTGGACTGTTCTTAAACCAGTCCAGATTCTGCACACATGCGTGTGTAGTTCCGGGAGTCTTTTTTTTTATTTTATTTTTTCTTTCATTTTCAGCTGGGAGGGGCTGCAGTCCTGCAGTCCAATTGCATGAGCCACCCCTGAGCACTAATCTGTCTGAAGCTGATAAACACACTTTCCTAGATGAAAAGGAAAGATTCTGGATTATAAATTTGGGAGCACTGTCTAAACCTGGTTTGAATGAACATTTATAGGAGTATATATGAGTAATAATGATGCTTTGGAAGTGTGACTTTTAATTCCCTTAAAGAAATGTATGAGTTTTAAAATAAAAGGGGGATTTGTTTAATATGTATTAAAAATTAAAGGTGACTTTATATCCTAT
Organism: Protopterus annectens; assembly: GCF_019279795.1. NCBI lineage: Eukaryota > Metazoa > Chordata > Ceratodontiformes > Protopteridae > Protopterus > Protopterus annectens. The sequence goes on along the minus strand of NC_056728.1, from coordinate 662,446,503 downwards.
GTCTTTAAGAAATGGGTATATAAATGTATGTACTACAAGGGATTGTATTATTCCAATGAAGATGCCAGGGGGCAAAACCAGTTTGGAGTTTCTTGTTTGCTGTGACTGTTTGTTGGCCAAGGGCACTTACCTGAATAAATACTGCTGAAAGTGATACCTGGACATTTTATTTTGTTCTATTTATTTTTTTCAATGTTTGTAAGTTTTAGTGGTGCTGGACTTTTACTTTGGTGGTATATATATATATATATATATATATATATATATATATATATATATATATATATATCTATAGTAAAAAACTGCACTAAAAACGAAGATAAATTTCACTAAGAATGAACTTCGTGACACAAAAGCATTCAAAAAGAATTAAAAGGAGAACACCTGCAACTCTTGTATTATTTAGTGCTTTCGTCTTCTTTAATATCAAGACTTCTTCAGAATAAAATGTTTCATTAATACAAGCAACCATTTTAACATTGTTTAAAAGCATTACTTCAAGTAGTTTATTTAAATTAACACAACAGTTCCTATCCAATAATAATGTAACAACAGTAGTCTTGATAAGTGCTGTGTGCATCTTCATTATCATTAAAAAGGTAGATCAATTAACCTGGAGGGGTGCCATGTGAATCCTGTAGTGTCATGTGCATACCGGGGTCATGTGCAACACGTATACCTGGAACAGAAACTTGGAAAGAAGCCTGAGGTATCATGTGCAAAGAGGGGTCATATGTAAACTTAAAGCCTGTGACGGCATTAGAAAGAATAGCTGAGTTCAT
>NC_056728.1:662368221-662440721 GCF_019279795.1 Protopterus annectens | reverse complement strand
GATGTACACCTTTCTACAGGAACATAGTCTGCATGGATGGTGTGTTGAAGTGTGTATTCAACCATGTCAGGAAAATGTATGTGCTGAGTCACACTATAGGTGATCTGTGATGCTGTAACAGTCCACTGATTCTGTGTGATAGGCCTACATGAAGGTAAGACAGCGCATACTGCCTATCCTGATCTGGCCTAGGCATATATTATTGAGAAACACTCCCAGCTCAGGATAAACCATTACGTCACTAGATGGTAAGCAATTGGCTCACCGACAGAACGTATGCTGTGCAAGTTGTGGAATCAACCTGTACCAGTAGAGCAGTCACCATCGGCATGTCCCAGGGATCTGTGCTTGGCCCATTACTGTTTGGAATCTATTTCCTGACAGTTCAGGCTAAAGTATATAGCCTTTGGCTTACCGCATTTGCTGATTCTTGCATACTGGGTGCAATCATTGAGTCCACCAATGATGATAACATACTACAGGAGATGTTAACACAAACAAATGATTGGTGACAAAGCCACACGGTCTACATATAAATGCAAAAGTGTGTCTTTATTTTGTCCTTCTGCCAAGTGGAATTCACTGCTAATTACAACATTGAGGACAGTCTCACTGTGCTGAAACCCAGTGATGTAAGACCTGGGAACACAATAGATTGCAATATGAACTTCGACCACCAAGTGTCCACACTGGTATTGAAAGCCTAAGCTATGTGCATCATAATTCATGCCATTGTATTCAAATCTGAGGATTATACTGCAGCAATGTACTTGAACCTTATCAGAACACTAATAGAGTATAATGCTCTGTTTTGCATGTACCTCACCAGACAAGTGCAACAGTTGAAGAAAACACAAGGGTTTCTCACCAAGAAAACACAGGGCCTACAAACCATGCCATAATGTATGTGGATACACTGAAAGCTTTGTCACTATAGTCTGTATTGTATAAGATGGGGTGACTTCTGACTGGCCACCAGGTCAGTCTCTGACACTGCCCTGGTGGGAATAGTGCATATTCAGAAATTCAATATAGCTGATGACATCAGCAGTGTCTGGTGAGGATAATATAGTAATAACAGTGTCCCACATGCTGGTGTAAAAGGCTCTCTGTAATGTTAAGCAAGTGCACAACCTCCCCCCAAGTTGATTGCAGTGAGAACAGACATCCGACCTACATACACAGACTACAAAACTCTGTTTTGAAGGCAAGTGCCCCAGCTCACTCATCTGACTTGGAGTATCTCAGAAAACACTTTATACCTCATGACATCAACAGTGTCTGGTGAAGACAATATGATAATAACAGTGTCCCATATGCTGGTGTAAAAGGCTGTGTATAATGTCAAGCAAGTGCACAAAGACAGACACACACAGCTACCCCAATTGACTGTAGGAAGAACTGAACCCCTATCTAACTACACAGACTACACAACAGTGTAATTAAGGCAAGTGCCACAGCTCATCAACTTGGAGTGTCTCAGACAACACTTTATAGCTGATGACATCAGCAGTGTCTGGTGAGGAGAATGTGCCAATAACAGTATCCTGTATGCTGGTGTAAAAGGCTCTCTCTAATGTCAAGCAAGTGCACATAGAGACACATCCAGCTGACTGCAGTGAGAACAGAATTACTACCTAAGTACACAGACTATAAAACTCTGTATTTATGGCAAGCACCACAGCTCAAATCTGACTTAGAGTGTCTCAGACAACACTTTATAGTATAGCTGATGACATCAACAGTGTCTGCTGAGGAAAATATGATAATGACAGTGTCCCACATGCTGGTGTAAAAGGCTCTTTGTAATGTCAAGCAAGTGCACAAACACACACACACACACACACACACACACACACACACACACACACACACACACACACACACACACACACACACACACACACACCATTTAACTGCAGTGAGAACAGAACCCCTACCTGTCTATGTACACAGACTACAGAACTCTGTAGTTAAGGCAAGCACCACAGGTGAAGTCTGACTTGGAGTATCTCACGCCTGCAGGAAATGTATGTGTAGGCATGTTCAGGTGTCAAAATATTGCCAATACATGGGATTAGAATGGTAACTGTAGAATACACCCTTATTTTCTTCTGACTAGATAGAGAGACACACACACATGCACCCAAATTAACTGCAGTAAGAACAGAACCGCCTACCTCTCTAAGTATACAGATTATAGAGCTTCGTAATCTACACAAGCACCACAGCAAAAGTCTCACATTTACAAGGCTGCAGGGCAACTTATAGTTGATGATATCAGCAGTGGATGTAGGAAAGAATATTTTGGGAGGCCTGCATAGGTTCATAGGTTCATAAGAGGTTACTAGGCAGCATTTACAAGCTTAGTGTTGTAAAAACCTGAGTACCATTATTGACCATAATTAAATGGTCATTGTTTGCAGAAGAATTTTGTGATCAGCACCAACTGCCTCTGTCCATGAGGGATGTAGGTGCCACTGCTGGGGTGAATTTATCGTCACCCATCCAGTTATCAAGGTTGCACTTGAATAGGATAATTGAAGAGCTCTGCTTCACATGCAGTGGCAGCCTATTCCAGAGGATTGGTAATTGCTGGGAGATATATCTATCTCTCCAGCATGTTCTACTTATGTCACAGGCTAGGTTGACATCCCTGGAGCAAGTTATTCTTGTCCAATTTGATTTGCATATGTCCAGCATTTCCATTAGAGCAGGGTCTGACACTGCTCTGTAGGCCAGGCACAGGTCTCCTTTCAACAGCCTGTATGATACTGAGTACAGTGACAGGGCTTTCAGTCATTCCATGTATTTCATGTTTTGGAGGCCCTGGATTATCTTGGTCAGAAGCCTCTGTGGTCTCTCCAGTTGCTGCAGGTGTCTGTGGGGTATATACAGAAAGGAGCATTGTACCCAGTTAGTGGTCTGATAAAGGTAGAGCACAGCAGAGCTATGACCTCCCTACTCTTGGATGTGGTAGTCTTATTTATGATGTGCACAATGTAGAATGTTTTTCTTGCAACTATGGACACATTGTGATCAAAGTTTAGATTGCTATCAACCTGTGTTTCCAAGTCTCACACCACTGAATTTAAGCTTAGAGGGGCGCTATGTTTATCATAATTAGCAGGGGCTACTTCTTTGACAAAGTGGACAATGAGGCATTTTTTGTATTAGATTTCAGTCTGTGGGTGTAGCATCAATCATTTGTCTGTGTCAGCCCTTTCTGTAATATGTGAACATCATCAGGGGACTCTATATAACTGCACCCAGTTTACAGTCCTCTGCAAATTTGGTAAGCCACAGGCTATCTATCTTCACCTGGACTTCAGAGAATTAATTCCAAACAGTAGAGGACCAAGAATATATCCTTGTGTTACTCCACTTGTAATGGTTCGCCTGGTGGAGGTGGTCTCCCCAGCTTTGATAGTATCGGTTCTGTCAGTGAACCAGTTGGCTACAAATCTAGTAATGTATGGGTTAATCCCTAGATGAGAGAGTATCTCTATAATACTTGAATGGAGGATTGTGTTAAAGGCCCTGGCTAAATCAAAATGTGTTATGTACTGTTTTCCCTCATCAAGGGCTTTGGTGACTTTCTCAAAGAAGGCCACTGGGTTTAATAAGCAAGATCTATGCTTGACAAAACCAAACTGGGTTGGGTCAAGAGTCTTGAAAGCTGCCTATGTCCTTGTGGATAAGGTCCATGATTATTCTTTTCATAACCTTTCAGATAAGGCTGTTTAGGCTTATGGGGTTAATAGTTCCCAGGGTCAGTTGATGGATATGTAGGCTTGTTCAACTGAGAACATAGTTCTAGTTCTGCATGTTACCAGACTGATGTCCATTGCATGTCATACATTTGTTATTAATTTATGTAATGATACATTTGTGAACAAGTACTGAGGGACCAGGGTTACAATACATGGTGGGAGGCAACACATGGCTGCATTGTAAATATGTGATATCTTGTTAGATAGGGCCTTCGGTTTTCATGTTTCCATATGTAGTTTCATGGCATAAAGAGTAAATGGACATAAACAGCACTAATACATGTTAATAGTGACTTTGCATAGGGCAGCAGTGAGCAGCAGATTTGTGTGACAGTTCGCAAAGTGTTTGCACATGCAAGAAACACATTTCCATTACTTTCCCTGTTCAGGCATAGTTAAGCATTACTCAACCATGAGCCACATTTCTGAAATTCTAAGAGTTAGTATTGAGTCTATGAAACACTCCTGCTGCTTAGCTGACTCTATGGCAGCAAATGTACATGCATTGACACATATTTCTTTTTCAGCTCAGATGATACTTGGTTTGAATCCAGGTGTACTAATACTTTTAAATAAACAGTGATAATGCAGTAACATCAATTTTATATAGTATGTGTGTTGCTATGTGTTGGCATAGTGCCACAGGTTTAAGTGACATTGCGTGGAGGTAACCGCAGCATTGTAGGGCCACTCACCATTGCTTAGCATTGTTGTGGGATTCCAAACTCCCTGCAAACATACAGTCCAAAAAAATGAAGGGATCCATTGCATTTGCTCATACTTATGTGTTGTGCGTGATTCTGTTTTTGACCAGATTATAGGTGTTAAAATGGGGTAGATAGGAAAGTGGTTAAATGCGGAACAAGCAGGGGGAAGAACAAAAGGAAAGCAATACAGGAATGTGCAGGAGGGAGGTAGGAAAGAAGCATACATATCTATTTTTTCAATGTAAAAACTGAAAATATGTGCTGAATATTAGCTGAATTTGGACTGTTACCTCCAGAAACAGATGTGACAACAATGTAATCATGTTGTATAGCCAATTGGACCAAATCAAGTGTGTCAAGAAGATGTGTGTGTGAAATGGAGAGCTATGTATGGGATGATACTTTTTTTTCAGGAAGAGTGGAATTCTGGGTAAGATATGTAGGTATTTCTGGTTCAGGTAAGTTGGGTAGGTGAGGAAGCAAATTCAAACAAACAAGACAAACAAGACAAGAGTCAGGTATTTTGAGAGACATAAAAGGTTGAGGGACACCATGATTAGGGTGAGGGAGGGGACAACACAAGCTGATGCCCATCAAAAATGGAGACGGTGAGAATCTAATCCTCACCCTCTAGACTGTCATCACTTTCCCCTTACTCCTCTGGTGGCTGGAATGCTTGACATCTCCTAATCCTATGTTCCATGATGGAGAGCAGCCTCTTAATTCAGCATAGGCATACACCAATAGTGCAGTGTACAACCCTATGCACCAACACTGTCATCTCTTGGTAGGTGATGAAATCCCCACCTCCACCACTGTTCCTGGAGTGTAGCACTGCACCAGCTGCCAAGACAGTACTAACTGAGTGTACATGTAATGCAGGGTCAGCAGAGACAGTGCTGCCAGGTTAAGTCTCAGGTGTGTTGACCATTGGTGCTGGAGCTGGTGAAGCATAGGGACAGGCTGATCCACTTGGGTTTGCCTACCTTGCTGTGCTGTGAAGCATTTAATGATTTGGTACAGATGGATGACATGTAGACATTTTGACAACACATAATAGAAAATAAAAAAAGAGATATGGGTTGGGATGAGAGAAAAAAAGATAAAACTAGTACCATCATATGTGACATACAATGCATTAACACAATTATACAACTATTTTAAATGAAATATTACATATAAATACACATCCTAACAACTACACACTATAACTACAGATTGCTGAAAGTAATCCTTAAAATGTGCATATATTGCACATATACTTGGTCCAGTTGTACAGACTGCAGTTACCAGCAGGGCATGATTCTACTTGTATATAGTTAAAGTTAATGTAATATTGTTAATGAAATGCAGTAGTGTATAGTTGTTACTCGTAGTATTTGAACCTACAACCTCTGATTAGAGTCTTATACTTGACTCCTAAAGTTGGTTTGTGCTACAGACTAATGCATGCATACTTACTTTTACAGTTCGGATATGCATGCTCAATTTGCTACAGCTGTATAAAATACACCAAAAATCTAACTTTTAAAGCTATAATAATACTTCTCTTGTGCTGCATACATAATGCTTACTTCCCTCAGTCTCTCCATTTGATCAGCACAAGCCCATCTATTGAAATGTCTTTAGGCATTAGCTGTGGAAAGAACAGAAATGAACAGAAGAGCATTATGCATACCAGTCTTGCCTATATTTAGCTTTCTATATATTACAGATACTCACTGTTATCATACTTACACAGCTGTGGGATGTTAGCAGTTTGAAATTCATTCAACCACTGGTTGAGGGTATCCCTTTTGCATGTCTGTAGGTCATTAAAATGATGCCTACACTGTTCTCCAGTGCATGGAATGTCAGCAGCACAAACTTGAGCCAAACTACTCCAATCCTCAAACTTGTACTGGTATCCAGAATAGCCTCCTGGCAGAAGCCATTGGATATGGTGCTTTATCAGGAGTCTAATAAATATCCTGGACTCCTGGACACCCCACCCCATGCCCTAAACTGGGCGTCTTACCCTCTAACTTCAGACACGTCTAACAACTGTAGTAGAGCAATAGCAGCTAATACTTTCCTGCCAGTTCCTGTTATTGTGTTTATTGGTAGTGCATAAACCCAAGCAACAAGTCCAACAATGTTTGTATGACGTTAAGCGGAGAGCAGCAGTGCCAAGCAGAGAGGAAAATATTTTAAATTGAAACTTTAATCTGACACTTGACCTTAGTTTGAGTAGTGTTTGCTGTTGTAGCTTGGAAATATATACTGAAAATTGGAAGTTACCTCTTAATTGAGTTAAGTTTGCAGATATTGGACTCCTGATAAAGCACCTCCTCTAACACTTCTTCTCCATCTTTTCTACTGCATCCTGTACCTACATCTCTTATCTGTTCTCTTCCCCAAAAACTTAAGACCTCCTCCCCTTCTGCTGACCTTATAACAGCTCAGTATCTAAAAAATGCAGCCAGACCTTTAGCCTATCCCATTTCCATTCTGATTAACAGAACCTTTGTAGAAGGCTTCATTCCTTCTATCTGGAAAATTTCACATATCATTCCCCTGCACAAAGGTGGTAACTCAACAGAACTCTCCAACTACCGACCCATAGCCCTTCTCTCCCCCCTAGCTAAAATCATGGAAAAATGCATCCAAAAACAACTTCTTAAACACCAATTAAATAACAACCTACTTGCTGTCTGCCAACATGGCTTTAGATCTTTCCACAGCACCACTTTAGCCCTACTTTCCTTCACTGACTGCATCAACAAAGATCAAAATAATAGTATTCTCACCTCTGCTCTCTTTATAGACCTGTCCAAAGCCTTCAGTATGGTTAATCACCATATTCTGATTAATTTACTCAAAATGTTGGACTTGACTCTAGTGCAATAAAGTGGTTTGAGTCTTATTTACATAACAGACAACAGGTTGTGCTCTGGCAAAATAACTTATCCAACTTCCTCCCCATTACCCTTGGAGTCCCACAAGGCTCTATACTGGGCCCCCTCCTGTTCTCTATTTTTATAAATGATCTTCACACCACTATTTCCTCTGCAACATGTATACAATATGCTGATGATTCTTCTTTAATTTGCTCTGCCTCTTCCCCCTCAGAACTACATTCCCTCACCCAACAAACTTTCAGAACAGTTGAAACTTGGTTCCTTAAACGTTGCTTAATCTTAAACCCCAAAATAAACAAACTGTTACTCTTCTCCCCCACCCGTAAATCCTCTCCTCTCAACTTCTCTGTCTTGTCTAACAATGGTACTATCATAACACCTGACTCTTCCACCAGGCTCCTCGGAATAGAGATAGACAACAACCTATGTTTTGACTGTCACATTAACAACACTATAAAATTAGTTAACAGAAAACTAGGCTCCCTGTATATAATTAATCCATTTCTTACACCTCTTGCTAAAACTTGCATTGCCCAGTCACATCTGATCCCTACCCTACTTTATGCCTCCCCTATTTACACTAACCTGTCCAAAACTAACCTCTCCAAACTGGCAGTCACTTTCAACAGCATTGCCAGATTTGCCTCTAACTCCACGATCAGGACTCATCACTGCTTAAACCATAGGCAATTAGGATGGCTTGAACTTCAAAATCTGATCTTATTTCATCAGATCTCCTTAACTCATAAAATCCTCTATAAACCCAACAACACCCCTATTCTCAATACTCTTATTACACCATATTGCAACCTCAAAAGCCTATGTTCTTCTAACAAACTTCTTATATCAACATGTAAATCCAATAACCTGGCAGGAGCCTCCTTGTTCTCTAACACTGTAGGAAAAGCTTGGAACTCTCTTTCTGCCAACCTCACTTCAATCTCCTCTCTCCCCAGCTTTAAATATCATCTCAAAACCCACCTCAACACTCACTGGCTTTGCCTCTGCACTAACCCTGACTAGAATGCCTTTCTTCCTAGTATGTTCACATTCTCCTGCATACAAAGCTTGCATTTTGCTACTAGTATGTTCACATTCCCCGACATACAAAGTAGTACTTATCTTCCTTTATGCTACCTCTCTTAATTTTGAACTCCCTCCCTGTAATTAATTCCTGTTGTTGTATCTGTAATATTCTCTGTATTAGTTTGTTACTTCAGTAATATATGACTGCACTATTGCTTATTTTATTTATTTATAATTTTTCTCTTGTATTTTTTCTCCCTGAGTGAATTTTTTGTGTGCTATTGTGTGCTATTGTATATTTTTATCAGAGTAAAATCTATAAATTTGCTATTTTTAACTGTTTCTCTTGGAGCTTTTCTCCCCGGGCCTCTGCTGAAAATGGACATGTATCCAGTTAGACTAGCCCGGTCAACAAATGTAAAATAAAATAAATAAAGAATAAAAATATGCACTGGGGGCATAACTGTCATGGCATCTTATGTTTGTTTTTGGATTTATACACTGGCAAAATTGATTTTTAAAGTTTAAGATTCAAACCTAGGCATAATGGACCAAACATTTTCTTCCACAGTGGTGATTTTTCATCTTTGCCACAGAGGAAGTGCTGCTCACACATAGTCATGAATCATTCATAAATGCATTTGACAGTTTGAGGTCTTGTCTGTATGTGTCTTATTTAATTGTGAAGGCCATCCAAGTCCAGAGTCATATTTACAGAAATATACTAGACAGTATACTCTCACGCATATGTCTGAAAACACAATAAATGTGTTTTATCCCTCATACACATAATTCATATCAGCTCCACTATCTGAAGTGTTATAAATGAGAGATAATATAATGGGAAATGGAACAACAGTAAAAATATGTGGAATATCTGGTATTAGAACCCAGGATGATGTGTATAGGAGCCCTACACTTACAACTATTGCTGCAAGAATTTTAAAATAACACTTGCATATTTTTCAGTTCACTGCACTGCTACAGCAGTAAAAATAGGTTGCAGACCCTGTACTAGAACACAAGACCATCTGTATTCCAACCCTACACTTACACCTGCTGCAACAGGACTAGTTGCATAACAATTCCATAATTTCCTACTCATTCTTACATACTCCATTTTAACTGCCTCACAACACCACTTAGGGTGTTTGCTCACTGCCCAACAGAATTAATCGAATATATCCATTTTCAATGACTAATTGTGTACATCCTGTCTGCAGGTGTTTGATCACTGCAGGTGTTGGGAACGTTGTTAACCACCATGCAACACGTTATATGATGTTAAGCAAAAATTGCAACAATGTATCCTTTTTGACCCTTACACTTTTACAGACACCCTCTCTGCAGGTGTTCTGTCTGCTTCCTGTGTTGGCCACTAGTTCAGGGTTGTACACTGCTAAGCATTGTGCAAATGAGATAAGCACAGCCAAATCTGACATTCATTTTCTCCGTTTCCCTTGTTTGCACTAAACCATGCACCACACAATCACTGGAAAAAAGTAAATGGGAAAAGTAGTTGAAATGAAAAAAAAAGCAATCTATGAAATAAACACTACAAAATGTTTGTTAGTACACATACAATATTTTTACATATGTCTGAATTTGAACTCGCACTCCAGTTAATCTTCAGAGCACAGTAAGGGTTCCTTATTCCTCTTTGCCACACAAACAGCTTTGCATACAACCAAATGCAACATCATCCACTAAGAAACCACATAACAGTTATTTGAACATATATTAATTTTAGATGTAGTGCACTGAATGATCACACAACCACTTATGACTATTACTTGCAAAAAAGCAGTTCTGTCTTTCATCTCTGGGTTTGTTGCTCATTCTTGGCTTAGCTGACCAGTAATCTGAGATATGCAGTCTGTAAAGCATTTTATATCATTGTCCTTAAAATGTATGAGGATATTAAATGGCAATAATATACAGCTGTCAACAAATTAAGGGAAGATTGGATGTTAATGAAAAGAACATGTGAACTGTGTGCTGCTTACTTACATTTCCAACCTTGAAAAATTAATTCTATACACTTTGTAAGTCTAACCTGACACACTCACTGGAGGTAGGACAGTCTGCATTGCTATTGTCTTTTCCTTCTCCCTACCAGTAATCATTCACAATTGCAATCCATTAGCAACAAACACTGATGGAGTATCTGCACTATGTTTACAGAACAGGTATTTGGGATTCAGCAATTCTAATGAGTTCACACCTCATATGCATCCTCACTGTCCTCACACCCCTGAATCTACACAATCAAAAAGCAACCGTGCAGCTAGGAAACCTGAGTGAGGAGACTTGTTTATGTGAAGAACACAGAAGAGGCTATTACTTTGGAATATATCTCCACAGAAGATTACTGAACTTGAAAATGTATGCTTGCATTTTTCCACTATATACCGCAGATGCTGAAATGTTATTAAGAAAAATCTGTTTCATATATATATATATACATATATATATATATATATATGTATATATATATATATATATATATATATATGTATATATATATATATATATATATATATATTAATTAGCAAATGCTACTGTTGTCTATCTGCATTAATTAGAAGGGTACTAATGGTATGGGCATATTTGTCATGGCACTTCACAGGTATATGTGATTGACAATAGCTTAAAATGGAATGGCCTGTGAAAAATCTGTACACATGTTTCAGGGACAGTTAATTTGATAGCACTTTTAGCATTTCACTGATGGTTTGTTAGCAAAATGTGTAATTTGCCTGTTCTTTTGGATATGAGGGTTCAAAGCTGCATTTCTGTTTTGGCACAAACAAGGATATGTTGCTATTGTTACTCTTCATATTTTGCATCCAACCTTCCTTTGAGTGTGAATGTAATATGTTACAACTACAAAATTCCTGATGTTCATATTTCAAATGTTTAGACTGTCTCATGTTTCTCCAGTGGGTAATGCTGAAATGCTACATTTTCTGTGTTATCTGGTAACAGGATTTTTTAGTTATGTAATACCTATGTGTATTATCCTTCTGTTGGGTTTTAAGACACCTAGGACTATGACACTCAGGTATCTCAATCCCCAAAAACCACCCTTCATTGACCCTGAGGATCAGGTCATTGTGGGAGTTTTTAGGCAACATGGTGCCCTTCTGTTTGACAGGAGATGTGGACCTATGTCAGGCAGAATGCAAGTCTGGCAGTAGATAATTGCAGATGTGAATACAGTAGGTGACCACAGCAGGACATACAATGATGTGCATCATAGGGCCACTGAGATTATTTCATCTGCATGGAGGAGAGCAGCTGCAGTGGCCCATGATCAGATAGGTACCAGGGGGGGTTCTGCTACAGAAACACCACTAACAGCAAATAAAGCATTCTTGTCCACTGTCAGGTAAACAGACAGCTGCCAGGAAATCACAGAATAGCATGCCCTTGACATTGGTGCTCATGTTTCAGGGACAGCAAGTATGTCCCAGAAGGAGCTTCCAGGTTGTCTTGTGTATCTCAATTGTTAAATACTCATGTATAGTAAAATATTTACATCAATATGTTAGTTATGTTTAACAACAAATTGGTTAGCTAAATTGTAGATTTCTACAGTTAACAACAGGTTATGATTGATTACACATGGACGTAGGTTGGACTTGTCATCCAAGTTTTTGTTGAAAGTGTAATTAATGAACTTAAAAAGGGAAAAAAAAAACGTTTTACTCCCTGTGTTACTGTTAATTGTGATGATGTCCTTTCCTTTTGCTTAACTTCTTCCAGGACACCCCAGCATAGGGAGACTACAATCTTCTACACATGGCAAGCCAAATATTTTTTATGTGAGTACTGATGAGTAGTTCAAAGAGATATTTAGTTTGTGATGTCAGTGTCAGGACAGCTGTGTGTATTGCTGTACTGTCTGTCGGTCAGTGCTGTGGTGCAGCTGTAGCATTGTTGCCTCACAGCAAGAGGTTCTCTGATTCAATTCTCAGCTGGAGTGCCTTCTGTGCGGAGTCTACATGTCCTCCCAGTGTTCGTGTGGGTTTCCTCCCACATTATAAAGACGTGTCTGGAGTGTTTCTCCCTGGGCCTCCGTTGAAAATTGGCTTTGTTCCAAGTCTGACTTTCCCAGTTAACAAATATAAAATAAATATAAAAAGTGGCACCACTGTTACTTTGTTAGTGTATATTGGACTATAGTAGTGAAGGCATTCATTTTTTCCTCTGTTTGTTGCTTATTATCACATGTGATCCCAACAGTAGAAGTGTGGGACTTCTACCACCTGATGCCAGAGTCTCTGCAGACTTTGATGATGATGGTGGCCAAACAGAGGCGCAGTTGGGTGGGTGCAGAAGGTGAATCTGACACTAAGGTTGACACACGGGAGGGTTTATTAGAGGTGCTGAGAGAAGGCCTGCTGTCCATCCTCCACTTGATCCACATGTCTCTTCCCATGCCATTCAATGTATGATTAGGGCAGTCATGGAAACACAGGCATGTTCCCATAGGTCCTCCGGAGAAATGCTTAGGGTTGTAGATGTGGCACAGGCTGACATGTGTGACTGCCTTCACTATGTTGCCACTTCAATGGACTAGATGAATGACACGTCCGAATGGGTGGTGTCTGTGATGGAACACCTGCTGGGTGGGGAATGGCTTCCTCATGGGCATAGGTCAACCACATCATCTGCTGTTAGCCAAAGTGTCAGTGCCAAATTACAATCCCATAGTGGCAGTACTTCCACTGCTCCATCACTGTTGAGATGTCCACATCCAGACATGGCAGGCCATGGGGTCATGGTCCTGGGTGTCCTCATGAGGGGAGCTCAACTAGCAGACATCCGTCACATTGCGGTAGCAGCATTACATCTGACCATGAGTGTGGGCATGCCAATGCAACTCCTGGCAGAGACAGTGCTCGGGGTCAGATACGACAATGATGAAATGACACCTCTAGCATGCATGGCTCAGTCCTGTCCAATATACCAAGATGTAAAGCTAGTACAGAGCTTGGCTGGGCTCATGCAGACACTCACTCACCAATTTTATCTGGAGGACCCATACAGACACACACACAACAGTTACATGGTTCAGCCATGAAGCTTAAAACTCATTTTGTCTCACTGGCTATTTGTTACTTCATCCAACTGTCTGCCTGCTTCTCTTTCCTACTCAAACACACTCACCAACCTTTTGTGTCAGCCTAGGCTTCCAGCCCCTCCTACACACACACACACACACACACATACACACACACATACACACACACACACACACACACACACACACACACACACACACACACACACACACACACACACACACACACACACACACACACACACACACACACACACACACACACACACAAAACACCCTGTGAAAGTGATGATAACTGTGCCATATCCCTGTGTTCTATCTTTTGAATTCAGGGGCACATGACATTTGTGTCTAATTCTCAGGGTACATAGCTGACTTAGTGGTTAGTATGTCTGCATTTATGATGTTGAATTGGTAATTGTACCTTTGACTTATATTGGCCTTAGAAAGTTAGACAGATGATAGCATCAAAACGTTTTTTGCATCAGTATTGTTAATGATCTTGTGTGGGTTGTGAAGTCTGAAACTGAAATGTATCGCCTTACATTCCAGCTTCACTCTTTAATGATTTCCAGATCAAAAGTATGGTGCTAGGCTGAGGACATTTGATGACCATCAGTACTTTTCAGATGCATGACTGGTGTGAATCTTTGATGCCTGTAGCCTACTACTTTATATTGGACACATATAAGTCAAATAAGTCTCTGCTGTCACATGTTAAATTAATTTCTGTACAAATCACCCACCTTTTACTTGCTTACACTACCAAGTAACAACATAGAAGAATATGACATTCATTCATACTATTACACAATACACTCCAGGTTCAACACTTACCTTGTAAATCCAGCAGTTGCAACAGTTTTAATTCAGGACTGATTCTGTCTGATGCTAGCGGTACACAGCCATTACATGAGTAGGTAAAGATTGTGAGTGTTGCCTGCCATCAATATTGCTATATGTATGTGCATAGGAGGAAGGTTTTAGAAGCTTAGATGGTGAGCGAGTGTACTATGCATTGCAACTTAGCCAATGTGAAGGCATATTGAGCATGTCTACATCTGTCTACACCCATAGCAGCTGCTGGTTCACCCTCTGGCTCCTCACATGCATGTGTCTGTGGTGACCTTGCAATTGATGGTGAGATGTGTGCCCCTTTCACTTCTTGATCCTGCTGAAGCTGTTTTCTCAGGATGATGTTGTGTAACATGGCACATACAGTGAATATTTCAGTACTTGTATGTGGATTCTACTGCAGAGCTCCCCAGATCTATCTAGGCACTGGAACTGTGACTTCAGCAGCCCAAACACACGGTCTATGATATTTGTGGTTTGAGTGTGTACCTCATTATGACATTCATCAGCGGTTGTATGTGCATTTCTGTCGGGTGTCATCAGCCACAGTTCCAGTGCATAACCTGCATCCCCCAGTAAATGACTTTGTGGGATTTCCCCCCTGGTGAACATCTGATACAGTTGGGAGGTGTGCCATATATGTGAGTCATGGTAACTGCCTGGATTGCCAGCACACACGTTCAAGATGATACCCTTGGAATTACACATGACTTGGCAGTTAATAGAGTGGAAGGCCTTTCTATTTATGTAGAGCATTCTGTGTACCCTGGGTGGAGCCTTAATTTCAAGATGTGTGCTATCTTGGCACCCGGTATTTTAGGTAGTGTGGTATAGGGTAGAGAATCTGCATATTTCTGACCCTGTCCGCAGCAGTACAGGGAAAATATATGTGGTCACTGGCATGTTGGAGCATAGCATTTAGGAATTAATGGAGGATCCTGGATGCTGATGCCTGTGACACCTCCTGCACTTTCACTGTTGGTCTCTGACAGGTATCTGTAGCTAAAATTCTAAGTGCTACACAGAGCTTTGTCTCCACTGGCAGGGATTTAGGTTCCCCTCGGTTTGCTCTGAGGCTGAAGATTTCCTGTATTGTGTCTCTATCCACCCTGTAGCACTCTACAATTTCCTTGGCAGGTAGATTGTGATAAGTTAAACGGGGTCTGAAAACTCTTCTCCTTCTTGACCATGGTATATTAGTAACAGCAGAAGCATATGCTTCAACCTATTGCACATACACATGAATTAAAACAACAGCAGCCCCTAGCATTGTTTCTGTGTATACTCCTTTCTGTTGCTGTATTCCAGTAGATTTTGGAATTCACAAGGAAAACCAGTACTGATTCTACATGGTTGCCTTATAGCTTGTTGAATAGCTCCTCTATCTTGGATTGTTTGATCAGTATACAATTTAGCTGCTTATGCTGTAATTAGCATGCCACCGTGTTTAACTTGTTTGCATGGCTCTGCATGACACTATATACCATGCAGAGCTGCTTACTGAATCTAAAACAGTTTGCTACCATGTAGGCTTTATTGAATCTGGCAATCAAACTATTTCAGAATCACATAAAGATATACCGACTTGCAGTAGATGTAATATAATGGCAAAATTTATAAATGACATATATGCTTTATTTTGCATATAAAACTGCAAAAGAGAATACAAAACCACACATACATTGTAGTTGTACTATTATCATACTACAGCAGTGCTTGAACACACTTTATATTTCTAACTGTAAGGATTTTAGACAGATAATTCCAGTGTGGTACAGTCTGCACAGTTCTCCACAATGTACCTAATATTTTTTATCCTTTTCTAACAAATGCTTCCTTGGTGTAATGCAACTTTCATGAAATGATAAATGCACTCCAGTGGGATTTGTATGACATTGCTCCTTCATTGCAGAGTGAATAATATTAAATAAATCCAAAGCACAATGACAAAGTTGATAACTCCACTGTGTATACCAACTTTCAGGAACATTTTGCATATAGGACAAACCAGCATTTCTGAGATCAAACATTGACCAAATATTTGGATGGAATGTCTGGTGATAAGCAAGCAGCAGGTGAAAAAACATACAGAAAACTTATGCTTCCTGTCAAATACATTAGTTATAATAAAAGTACATGATTATTTCATTTGCCCCACCTGGTGCACTGTCACACAGATCTGTAAGTGCAGAAATGATGTCTGCATCAGGCAGAAAAGCCAAAGACAACGTTCCCTTGACAAAACGTTGAAAAGCATTATCTTTGTGACAGCATGATGCTAATCAAACATTTTGCACTTGCCTCCAGATATTCTGAGAAAAGCAAAAATTATATCCAGTGAGTTGTGTTGAAAAGAAGTCTTAACTTTTATTACACGGCAGGTTCAAAATCACAAACTATTTGATCTGACATAGCTGTAAATGGGCACTTACCAAAAATGTTTAGGATGCTATTTAACATCATGTTACACTGCTAAAGAGATTTTGACATCATAAAAATTACTACAAATAGGAAACACTTACACCTGTCACCAATGTCTATGAAACCATGGACTGAGGATAATTTGGATGCATATTTTAGATGAGGACAGGTCACAAATACTCTCAAATTTTAATAAAATAGTATGGCAGTGTTGATCTGTCATCTGATAGCTTTATATATAAATATGCATCAATATATTTATTTATATATCTAAATCTCTCTCTCTCTCTCATATAGATAGATAGATAGATAGATAGATAGATAGATAGATAGATAGATAGATAAAGAGATATATATTATGTTACATTACATTCTGCTTTTTAACAGCCATTTGTCTGGACTGATTTCATCAGTAGCCTTTGTAATATTATTTGCCTTGCAATTTGCCTTACGGTCCACTATATGAATTGTAAGAGCTGATGATTTACATGATGGCAATCAAAGAGCAATATCGTTGTTAACCTCAACTAAGCAGTCACTCATGACCTCCTAGAGCTAATCACTGGACAACTCCACATTGTCTCTCAAGGAAGCTATGACATCATAAACAACTCAAAAAGCTATGAAATCATACCTGCGATTAACATCTGGCTCTAGTATATGGTCATTACTTGTGGATTTCAGCAGTTCATCTCCTGTAGAGGTGCCCAATGCAATCACTCTACCTTGACAATGTAAGATTGTTTTATTCCTACAGCAGCAGTATCTCATATTTGGTGTTTGTTTCTCCAAATAGTACAAGTATCCTTCTATAGACAGCATATCTTTTTGCTTTTAAGACTTGTCAAATGTGTAACAAGTCCCTAGCAGATGTGAACAACATCCTGCTGTAGAAGTACAGGGAACTTCTGAATCCATATTGGTGTAAATTACATAATCTCAACTCCTTAAATATGTTTGCTACTTTATAACAGTAAACAAATAAGCAATGACACAATACTTAGAACCACAAAGGATATAATTTGATTGCACTATGCAACTTATGTTTCATGCTATATATCTTAATAGTGGTCTAATATTTGTTTTAAAACCAGTGCACAATTTTATATATTTTATTAGGTGAGTATTGTTTACAAATGAAGTCGGGCTTGCAGATTACTACAGGTATAATGTAAGTTTTGAACATTACTTATATCTCTATTTCACTTCACAACAGATTACCTGCCATTCAGTAGTTCTGTCATGCAGCTATTGGGATTACTTCTAGAGATTTAGCTAGACTTGAGAATGATGCATCTGCCAAGAATGACTACTTATTTCACCAACATCATACTAGATATTTAAAGCTTTTTTCCCCTATAAGACAAACTATAATGCCATTCTGTAGTTTATGATTTTTAAAACATCACATACCTTTGAACATTGCTCATTATGACATTAAAACATTTGATGTTATTTACAGACTTAATACACTTTATATCAAATCTATTTTTGATAATACACCGTAGAACTATTCATACACAGACACCCCCCCCACACACACACACGCAGACACACATATTTGTGCAAATCTGATGAAGCTTTGTTAAGGGTGAAAGAGGTCATCTAATTAAATGTATTTATTTTGCAGTTAAGAAGTGGTGATTTCTAAACTCGTTATAAGTGCTTGATTACTTTGAAGTCTTAAGTGAGAATGACTGCAGTTCATGGTTCTTTTTTCTTGGTTTTAATGAGCCTCAGCCAGTAACTTTGATGCTCAAGAAGTCCAGTTTTCCCTCTGTATTAATATTTTTACTTAATAGGTGTGAGACATCTTACTCCCTATGGATGGAAAACTATTGCACCTCACTACAGTGATTTGTTCTTTTGATACTATACCACTCTGAAACTCATACTTTCCACAAATCAGTATGGTTTTCTCACACAATAATTAAAGCATTTTTGTTTTTCAATGTCAATGAATATCAGATAGTGATATTTAAATAAAAATATTCAGGAACAGCACTGTGACTGAATGATATTTTTTATAAACTGTCTTCAATATGCAATACTTTAATTCTGACTGAAGAATTGGAACAAAGTGCAGACAATCTTAATAAAGTCTATGCTGTTGTGCGATCTTCTTTCAGATCATGATTTTCATTAGTTCCTTTCATTACTTCAAAATGTGTATATCATACAGCTTTTATAAACTAGGCCTTTTCATGCACCATGTGCAATGTATATACTATCATTTAGACACTATATACACTAGGAGAGATTCAAAGCAACAGACTTAGCTGATATTTTTTTTAAACAAAGAATTACTGAACAAGGCATTGGTTATGTCCTATCACCTCCACTCCTCCCACATAAATTTTACCAGCAGCTGACAGAATTGCATTACATCTGACTGACTTTCTCAGTTCAAAAGCTAAGTAAGTATTACCAGTTAATATAACTCTACTCACAGTCAGATGGAGCACAGGAATCCAGCAGTATGTTAACTTATTGAAGCAGATCATTAGCCATGCATACATTGCTACAAGCCTGAAATGAGCAACACTTTTAATACCATCTAATGGTTCATTACTTGCTCACTAATTCAATGAAAGCCTGCTTCATCTTAAGTAGTTCAATTAGTTGAGTGCTAAGTAATCAATAACCTACCTCTTGCTTATCATCATAGTTTAATTTTTCAATCACAGTGGGAAAATGTAATCACATTTTTTTAATCCATGATTTTATATGCCCTTTAACTGATGTTCTTTTTAGCAAGTTAGACAAAATGCTTTCTCTTCTTGTATACTGGAAAGCTCAGCAGGACAGCTGTTAAGGGATTTTTTTACCTCTCATACAAATGACTTCAAAGGCAAAAATCATTTATAAATGATGGTTTCAGAGTGCAGCACTTGGCAAACAGAATGTTCCAGATTAGCAGACATTAATGAATACTACCTGTGGTCATCATATTTGTTATCTCTTCACAGAAAACATAAAGCTTTCAGTCCTAGCTGATTTATTGTTTTTATGCCAAAGTATGAAAAGAACTTTGACTGAAAAATGTAGTGCATCCTTAATTATTGATCCTGGAGTTTGCTACAACAGAGCATCAATTCAAGCTAGTTCACATTGACAGAATATGCTAAAGCTAGTTCATCAAACTCAGTAATGAGCAGGCGAAGGTAAGAGTGCTGGCCATTAATTACTAGTCATATTGCTGACTGTATTTCTTTATGTTTGGAAGACAACATATCTTAAAAGATAAGCATGCAGCTAAAGTTATCTCCAATGTTTTAAAGGAATTTTAACGTGAGGTATGGGGTGTGTGCACCCAATATAGAACAACACAGAAAGTGTTGAAACAGATTTTGTATTCAACTTTTTACTTTGTTATCTTTTATATTTTTGCACTGTAATAAGGAGCTATCAGAACAAAAATGGAGAAAACTCTCATTCCTTTGACCATTTTCCAAGCTGTTCTGAATGGAATCATTCAACTAAAGAATGATGCTTTAATTTTTACAGCTTATGAGTTCAGAATGTAGTGACTTCCTAATATAATTATCAATCTACAGTCTAAGACTTGAGATGCAGTAAGCTAGTATAGATTTGTTTGGACGGTGCAGTGGTGCAGCGTTAGCATTGTCACCTCGCAGCAAGAGGTTCTCTGGTTTGAGTCTCAGCTGGAGTGCCTTCTGTGCCTAGTTTGCATGTCCTCCCTGCATTCGTGTGGGTTTCCTCTGGGTGCTCCATTTTCCTCCCACATTTCAAAGACATGCATGTGGAGCATTTCTCCATGAGCCTTGACTGAAAATTGGCTTTGTTCCAAGTTGGACTTCCCAGTAAACAAATGTTAAATAAAAAAAATAAATTTAGCATAAAATTGTAGTAAAAGAAATAGTGTAAATGATTATATGTATTATATTTGCTAATGGCAAGAGGGCAATACGTAAAACATTCACAAAAGTAAATAAATAACATTCCACAAGCTGATAACAATCTGATGGCTACCCTACAGTTTCTCAAGGTTAAATTGCTCAAGCATTAGTAGCACAAAATAAAAATAAGTGACTGAAGGCATAACACTGAATGATGTTTTCCATATGAAATTATTGTCAGTGCAGTTTCTTTATGCGTGCTAGCAATGATTCACTTGTTTTGGGAGATTACTCTTGTTTGTGTTGGCATAACTGTGGAATTGATATGTACATATGTTTGGGGGTATCAAGCAGTGTAAGGGGGGCTGACCACCTGCAAGAAACAATTAAACTTGATTTTTTTACCCTTTTGTATTTCAAACATTTTTTTCATCCTCTCTGCTAATTGGCTTTCAAGATATCAAGGTTTCATATTAGCGAGAAAGGTCTATTTTCCTACAGAAGGAGTGAAACTAAAACTCATAAATACAGCAGCTGACCACTATCTGTAATACAGTGGAACTCCTTACAGAATACATCTACTTCAAGAAGAAGTCTTTCGATCAGTGTCATAATCATAAAGCAGTTATGTTGTTGTGTCTTTTGGCTTTTCCCAGTTAGGGGTCGCCACAGTGGAACTCTGGTCCGCTAATAATTGGCAGTAGATTTCTACATGCCGAATTGCCAGCTCTGATGCACAAACTTCAACAAAGGTACGCCCATTCATGCATGTCTCCACACAGAAGATGCTCTAGGTGAGAATCGAACAGGACAACGTCTTACTGTGAGGTGACAACGCTACCGCAGCACCACCACCGCAGTATAATCATAAAGCAGTTACACTAAGGTTAATTACTGGGAACCAAAACCAGGACCACAACTCTCAGCTGAAGGTGCCTCTCACCAAAATGAAAGAGGAGTGATACAAAACAATAAGGTACACCAACCTACATGTCCTCTTAGCTACTCACCTTCCTGACAAAGTTAACAGAAACCATAAAAGTCCAAAACACTTCTACTAAAAGATAGTAGGAGATCCTTCTATGGTTATATACACTACTAGGGGGCTGACTGCATTTAAGACAAAGGGAGGTGGGATTGTCAGATTTTATTGAACACTTTTAATGTCACACTAAACCCACACCCAACCCCCAGACCTCAATGCAAGAAAACTGTGTCTAAAAAACTGCAACTCAAAACAAAAAAACAAAAAAATTAATTGATCTATATATCCCCTAGAATAACTCTGACATTGGAGAATACTTCTAAATTGATTAGCCAATTAACCTCCTCCTCACTGCCTATAGTGTTGGGTGATGTCAAGATTGGAACATTGATTGCCTATAGGGATTCCAACCCCACTCATACCTCCTGGATTCTCTCAGACTATATATCCTCATCACCAGAAAGGGTAAATTCCAACCAAAAGAGAGTATCCTTGATTGGATACTTAATGCTCATCCCCATATGTATACATCTGGAACCATCCCAATGACCTCAGTGATGACCTCATCACATATATTAGAAAAACTTAAAATGGAAATCTCCTACATTTACAGGTCTGTCAGGAATAGAAAATATTCGACTGCCACAAAATTTCAGTGGAACTTAAATCTTAGCATTTGGTCAGCACGCTAATTATCTTCCCCTCTTGTAATTGGTCAACGCTTATAAAGTATCTTCCGGATGATGCTGTAACAAATTTAACTCCATTCCTAAGCATACTAGATTCTCATGCTCCAAAAAGATCAATCAGAATTAAAGCACAAATAGTACCTACTTTGGCTAAGACTCCATATCATATCAAAATCAAACTCAGAAACAAAGCATGGGACAAATGGCGTGCAACTTAAAGTTACCCCTAGACCGCGGTGATAAAATTCAACAGCTATGATGGCGTGCAACAAAGTTACCCCAAGACGCATTAAATTCCAAGCTGAGGAATGAGACTAAAAAGGCCATTACAAAAGGATGACAAAAGGATTACTACTGCCAACTGCAATATAAACATCAAAACAATCCTCAAAAAAAAGTTCTGTAGGCTTAAATAATCTTCTCCAACCGGTAAAATCCAACATCCAAACCCCAGGAAATTATTAGTAATTAAGCCCAGTAGAAGTAAAGCATATTTAATACTTACTTTACAGAGATTATTCAATCCTTAGCCAACACAACCATCGCTACCAGGACCTCAATAACAGACCCCATATCTAAGTCACTCATCTCCCTTAACTTCCAACCTGTCTCCACTTCCCTCATCCAGTCCTTATTGAAAAGCTAAAGCCAACTACCCTTTCTGCAGATCTTCTCCCAGCGAATATCTGCAAAAGCTGCAGATGTCATAGCATATCCCATCTCAATCCTATTAATCGGACCATAACCGAGTCCACAATCCCCTCAATGGAAAATGGAAAATATCCTATGTTATACCACTCCATAAAGGGAGCTCATCCACAGAACTTTCAAACTATAGGCCAATAGCCATTTGTCCCACCCACTTAACAAAATCATGGAAAAATGTGGCACAGAAAACAACTTCTATGCTATCTTACCCATAAATAATCTACTATCCAATTCACAACACAAGATTCAGACCCCACCATAAGTACAACCTCCTTTTACCTCTCTTTCACCGACTTAATAACCATAACCAGAATGATAAAAAGAGCTCTACTTTTGGACTTGTGGACTTGTCTAGAGTATATGGTTTGACCAGCTACTACCTCCACTTTGAAACCCTGAACTTAGACAACAACCATAAAACTGGTTTATTTATGCCTGTCTGATAGGGCAACACGCCAATTGTGGCAGCAGAATAAAGCTCTATTATTATATTATCTCTAATAGGGGTTCCCTTCCTCAAGGCTCTAGGACCTCTTCTCTTTTAAGTCTTTATCTTTATCAATGACCTCTATACAGTCATCCTAAGACCTCTTGTATTCAATATACTACATTAGTATGTTCTGATACTTTCCAGTTAATTTTAATTTTTACTCCACAACCATTTTACTTTACTAGAAGTAGGGGTTAGTATCAGAATCATTGATCTTGAACCAAAACAAAAACCAAACTACTCTTCCATCCAACCCTTAAACCCTCTCCCTTATTTACCATGTAATCCAACAACAATGGGACTTCTCCCCAGACTCCTGTACTAAGCTATATTATTTACCACTGTATACAATAAACAAATTAAACGTGCATGCACCACCACCAAAACAGTAAACAACCTTGAAACTTCATTGTACCCAGGATTAAAACTTTCCCTAACTCCAATTGCCAAGTGTGCCATTTCCGCTCATCTTTTTCTCTACCCTTCTCTATGCCTCTCTGTAGCACCTAACCTTAACAAATCCGACCTAAACTAACTCTCATCTTGCTATAATCACATTGCCAGATTTGCAACTGGTATGCCCTCACAACCTACAGAACTCACCACACTAACCTAAAAACTAGGCTGGATAGAACTACCTAACCTTCTCCAGATGAACCAACTCATAGAAGCGAAAAAATTCTCAAACAACCCTGAAAACCTCCTGCACTGAAAAATTTAATTCTTCCCTATTCCAGTCTAAGCTGTCTTTCGCTCATCAAATAGGCAACTTGTCCAAACAATCAAATCCCATAACTCAGGGGGTGACTCTCTGTTTGCCAATGTCATTGGAAAAAAAAAGATGGAAATCCTCCCTCCCCTACCTTACCTACTCTTACTACTTCCCTGGATAATTCAAAAAAAAAACTAAAACTCCATTTTTATCACATTGGCTTTGCCAGATGCTCTAGCTCTTCTCTCCTCCCCTACCTCTTCTCTCCCCCCTACATACTCCTAGTTTTAACAAACAACTTTTATCTTCAAAAGACCAAACACAATTTTTCCTTTTCCAATCTCTAACCATATCTGTAACCCCTAAACCTCTGTTAAAAAGACAACCTAATGTATGAACCTATAACCTTAAACCAGAACATTGTATAGTTTTCAAGCTCAAAGGCTGCTATTGTCCTTTAACCTAACATGCTTTATAATATTTGTATAGGAACCATTGTATTTTTTTTTTTTTTGGATAGCTATTGCTAGATTGTTATTGTTATGATACATACTGTATATCTTTCTCCTTAACTGGACTACTAAATGTAATAATATGTAATATTGAACATGTATGTAACCTTCTGACATTATGGAGCTTTTCTCCCCGGGCCTCCGCTAAAAATGGACATGTATCCAGTCGGACGATCCTGGTCAACAAATGTAAAATAAAATAAAAATAAAATAAAAATCTACAGTCTAAGACTTGAGATGCAGTAAGCTAGTATAGATTTGTTTGGACGGTGCAGTGGTGCAGCGTTAGCATTGTCACCTCGCAGCAAGAGGTTCTCTGGTTTGAGTCTCAGCTGGAGTGCCTTCTGTGCCTAGTTTGCATGTCCTCCCTGCATTCGTGTGGGTTTCCTCTGGGTGCTCCATTTTCCTCCCACATTTCAAAGACATGCATGTGGAGCATTTCTCCATGAGCCTTGACTGAAAATTGGCTTTGTTCCAAGTTGGACTTCCCAGTAAACAAATGTTAAATAAAAAAAATAAATTTAGAATAAAAATTGTAGTAAAAGAAATAGTGTAAATGATTATATGTATTATATTTGCTAATGGCAAGAGGGCAATACGTAAAACATTCACAAAAGTAAATAAATAACATTCCACAAGCTGATAACAATCTGATGGCTCCCCTACAGTTTCTCAAGGTTAAATTGCTCAAGCATCAGTAGCACAAAATAAAAATAAGTGACTGAAGGCATAACACAGAATGATGTTTTCCATATGAAATTATTGTCAGTGCAGTTTTTTTATGCGTGCTAGCAATGATTCACTTGTTTTGGGAGATTACTCTTGTTTGTGTTGGCATAACTGTGGAATTGATATGTATATATGTTTGGGGGTATCAAGCAGTGTAAGGGGGGGGGGGGCTGACCACCTGCAAGAAACAATTAAACTTGATTTTTTTATCCTTCTGTGTTTCAAACATTTTTTTCATCCTCTCTGCTAATTGGCTTTCAAGATATCAAGGTTTCATATTAGAACTCTATTTTTACAGAAGGAGTGAAACCAGCTCCATGAATACAGCAGCTGACCACTATCTGTAATACAGTAGAACTCCTTACAGAATACATTTACTTCAAGAAGAAGTCCTTTGATTAGTGTCATAATCATAAAGCAGTTATGCTGTTGTGTCTTTTGGCTTTTCCCAGTTAGGGGTCGCCACAGCGGAACTCTGGTCCGCTAATGATTGGCAGTAGATTTTTGCATGCCGAATTGCCAGCTCTGATGCACAACCTTCAACGAAGGTACACCCATTCATGCATGTTTCCACACAGAAGACGCTCTAGGTGAGAATCGAACAGGACAACATCTTACTGTGAGGCGACAACGCTACCGCAGCATCACCACCGCAGTATAATCATAAAGCAGTTATACTAAGGTTAATTACTTGGAACTGAGGGTGGAGTTAGTAATAATCCTTCTATTTAAGGGGTAGAATAAAGCATTTCAAGGCTTTACAGGAAAAGCTCACCCAGACTTTGCCACAACTTGCTGTGAAGTAAAGGTTAGTTTTCTTTTGCTTTCTAGTATTTTGTATTACTTTATTGCCTTCTTCTATTTCATATATTGTGATTTGTTTCTTTGCACTGTGTTTTACTTGTAGTCTGATTTTAATTGCATATTTAAACTAGGAAAGAGACCACAACTGTGTCTCTTTCAGTCATACAGAAATTAGAATAAGTCAATTAAGGTTAATTATCTGTGAACTGATGGTGGAGATATGAACTAAACATTCTATTTAAGGGGTAAAACTAAAGATTTCAAGGCTTTACTGGAAAAAACTGACCCAGACTCTCCCACAACTTGTTGTGAGGGAAAGATTAGTTCGTTTTTCTTTCTTGAATTTTGTATTATTTTCTTGCCTTCTTCTATTTTTCTGTATTGTGATTTGTTTTCTTTCCACTGTGTTTTACTTGTATTATGCATTTCATTGCATATTTAAACTAGGAAAGAGACCACAGCTGTGTCTCTTGTGAGTCACACAAAAATTGTATTTTTCCCACCCTGGCTCTGTTGTGTTCTTAAACTCAACTGTCCTTCTGGTTGCCTGCCACTTATGATAATTTGACCACATATCTCCTTTCCACTCACCATTCATCGGCTGTTGTGAGCAAGCACAAAATTATCATTTTGTGAAAACACTCCCTTTCAAGTATCTAAACTTATTGGCCACCCTACTGTATTCCATAGAACCAGAAAACAAAGTGCCCATCCCCTTCCAATCTGTCTTGCACTTTTAAAATTAGTGACTCTCCACTTATATAGCTAACTCCCTCTTTCATATCTAACTGCTTAGTGAACACTGCACCTCTTATGATATTAACCCATTTTTCCATCTTGCCTTTAAAATCTACAACATTAGCTCCAAGACAAGCAATTATTGGAGAGCCCAAATTCTGCCTCCCAGTAGTCATCTTGGGATTGGTGCTTCTGTTTTGCTCCTGGTGATAGACATAGCATAGAAACATTATTTCCTGGGGATTGCTGATCTCCAGAAAGCCTAATAACGGTTTCATAGGTGCCAGCTAGGAATCTATGCTTATATTGTGCTTCTGGACAGAAGGAGCAGAGTGTATTGATTCTTGACTCTTTCTGGTTGGGCAGTGAGTGTCTGTGCTTGATGTTCCTGATTGGTCTGGTTGTTATTCAAGGCATCTGCCAGAAAAAAGGCTACTACAAGCCAACAACCCTTGCATTATTGGGACAAGACTGCAGATGACCAAATAGGCTGTGGTTTGTTTCTCATCTTAGGATTGGTGCTAATGATTTGTTTCTGGTGAGAGAAGAAACAAAGGAACCTTGTATCCCAGCAGAGTGAAGCTGTGGTGAGACTAGCATTAGTAGTAGCCAGGCATTAGCCATTCATGCGACTCCTCTCTTTTCATCATTCTTGACAAGCTAATTCTTTGTTTTCCAGTAAGTACTGCTTCATTTGTTTCTATCATCAGAATATCTGCCTAAATACTAAATCCCTAGATGGTCAGGGTCTACTTATTATTTTCCTCTCAAGTGTTTAGGAGTGCTCTGTATAGACAAATACATATTGAGAGACATTTTTCCTGTAAAAGAATGATTCAAATTTCACTGATACCTAGTTGCACACAGGGCAACTTGTTTGCAGTGACGAGTACTGCCCCCAGAGATGTAAACAGGACACTCCTGATGTTGCTTTATAATCTCACTCCAACTATCTAATCAATAAAAAAGGTCTGTTGCCATGGATATGAGCTTTCCTACTATCTCTGTTACCAGCTTGGTGGATATGGACATCACCAGGCAATGTAGAAATTACCTCATGTTTACTGACAACCACTTAATTCACAAACAAACTGATACGGTACAGGAAATCTGTATTTAAACAATATCACAGGAGGCAAAGCTCTCACATAAAAGTGCTCCTAATGTCAATAAGGTTGCAAATAGTACACACACTGCATCCTTCACAAAAAGTTCAAAACAGACATATATACCCACATATTCTGAGGCACATAAATGTAACCTTCCTAAACCCAAAGACCTCCTACATGAAGTTCACATAACAAATACCCTCAGCAGCCCTGAGTACACTCTTTCAAAGCAACACCCATATCAACACATGCAGCCACATCTCATGGAGCCTCTACTTCTAATCCCATAATGCAAGCCACCACACAATCCAACATTCAGGTCATTGGAGACTCCATCATGAGACACACTGATTTCAGTCTTACCAGGCTGAGTAAGGAGAAAGCTAGAGTCATTTGCTTATCAGGGGCTAGCATCCAACACATTATGCACATACTCAGGTCATTGGACCAAGTATCAGTATGACTCACTCATATTCTATGTGGATGTAACTGACCTGAGACAAACTTCCCTAGACTATATGAAGAGAGGCATCATGTAATACATGTCCCAGGGTGGTATGAGCCCAGCTGTGAGCAGCATTTTACCTTCTCCAAGGATGATGTCACAATATGAACAAAAGATGACTGACTAATAATTGGCTTAGTTTCTGATGTCTCCTACAGACTGTTCAGGGGTGATTTGTGTCTGACATACAGGGCAATGTGAAACCCCTCTGTGATGGACCTCCTGCATATTTGAAAACAAACAGAACTAGAATTATCCATTCTAAAGACTTAAACCTTGCATGTGATATAAATAGGATCTGCTGTAGAGACATGCACTATGTATCCCAGAGACTACCCTGTCTCTGGAACAGGCTCCCAATACATGTGAAGCAGAGTACCTCCCTAGCCCAATTCAAGGTTAAGTTGGACAATTAGATGGAGAGCAGGAAATTCATCCCTGGTTTGGCACCTATGTCTCTAATGGACATAGGCAGGCTGTAAATGGTTCATCTCCCAGGCCCTGCTTGTAAATATTTCATCTCTCAAGTCTGTGCTTACACTTTACAAGGGTGCCAGAACTTGTCAGAGATTTGGGATGCATGGCTAGGCTTAAAACGGCACTTGTGTTTGTTAGTCTAGTAAATACTTATGAACCTATGAACTTAGGAAAAGTTGCATTTCCATATCATAAGATTAACATGTATTGTCCATAAATGGCTAACATAAGAAATATATCAATTTAATGTTTCACAGTGTCCTTGAAAGCTGAATAAGTAGATAATGACAATATTTTAGAAAGTTGCATGAAAAGGATGTATGAGATTTCACATTGCTGGGAGACAGTGACTAATGTTTTAGAAACTTGCCTGTAACTAGTTGGCTGTGCATGGAATGCCTTCATTACATTAAAAAAATATATAGTTAAATTGCATACTGGTTCAGTGTTGCTCTAGCATGAGACCCAATCTTAACAATGCTTAGAACAGTGCTTAAGCCTGCACTAAAAAGAGACAGCACTTATCAGAAATCATCAGCAGGCAGTTCATGAAATGGCTTTGCTTTAACTCCTGTTTCTACCAGCTGTCTGCTACATTCTAGCTACTACTTTGACTCCTACTGCTTCTCTTACACAGGGAATATGTAAGGATGTTAACCGATTCACTACTATACTGGCAGAAGACTTTTTTTGTTTGTTTGTTTGTTTTCTTTTAATTTTAGTTTTCATTGACTAGTATGACATGGATCAGAGAAATCTTCATGTACTAAGATAAATATTATTGGGTCACCATGGTGAATTTCTTAGCATTCATGTCTTTAGCTCATAATAAGTTGGTTATGATCGGAGTCCCAGTCATAATCCTCTATATCAAGACAGTCAAAATTTGTTGTGCTTATAACAGCAAAACTATTCACTGAGAAGCATGGTGTATCCATGTTATCTGTTAAAATAATACATAAATCTGTTGCAAAACTGATTTATTTATTATTGCTATGCAGGGAGGTAGCAAAAACAGTGACATTATAGAAGACGCAGTGAAGAAATCACTAAATTTATATATCTGATGCAATAACACAAAAAAATAAATGAATGCCAAGGGACAAAGAAAAATAAATGCCAAGGGACAGTCATTTTACTTTCAGTTAAAGAGCTGTTACTAAGACTTCAGGACTTTCATATGGAATCATAATTTAAAAGAGGGCATCTTGTTAGGGATAGACCTAAACAAAACCTGAGCTCTTATTCTGTTTTACAGTGAATCAAAAAAATACAGGCATATGTAAGTAGTGATAAATTTATAGTAAACTGATACTGAGAATTGGGATTGCTGATGAAGCCTATTTTGTGTATAGTCTTCTTCAAAAACATGGCTTCAGACTGAAGCAGAGTAATACAATTAGTCTCCCTATACACTAGAAATGGATAGTTCAGGTTATGGCTCAAAGAACATGTCAGACAATGTAATAAACTAGGAAAACCTCCAAAAATAGTTGCGGAATAGATCTATGTAATTCCCATACCCATACACAGCTACACTGTGCATCAAATAGTAGGTTGTGGAACAATGCTGATATGAACTTATCATAAGTAAGCACAGTCTTGGAATTGTTAGTTGCTATTAGTTTCCAGTGTCTATGTCTAGCTATGGTACTTGATGATGTTATAAGGGAGACAAAAAGGATTACTTTATGTTCATGTGTAACCAAGTTTGGTAAAAGACTACAAAAGTATGTTAACTTCATATCCAATAATTTACTTGGCTTACAGTATGCATGGATGGTTTTAAATTTTGGAAGTTAGTTTGCAAAATTTGGCTAGATTATCATTTTAAAGATAGCAGGCAAAATGTGATCATGTCTTAGAAAATGTAATTCATGCCTGTTGCCTAGATGTATTGAGGGAAATTACTTGATTTCTGCTGCTGTGATATTCAGTTTAATATGTGTTTCCTGCAGCTGTGATATTCACTTTAATATGGATAGCAAGATACAAGCAGTAAAAATTGTTTATAGTCACTTTAGTTGCATGCACATACCAGGCATATTTTATCAACCAGAGGGGTATTTCTAGAGAATAATTAATACAGCGCTGAAGGGTTTTATTTGGTAGGGCAAAAGGGCAACAGTCAAGTGGGATAAGTTGATCATCCCAACAGAACAAGGAGATTAAGAGTTACCTGATTTGAAAGGATGTTGTAGAGCTACATGGTTAAGTCTCCTATACATAACACAATAAGAAAGCCCCACTTCAAAGTGGAAAGGGACGATGATTAAGCGTGGGTGGGTAATTAAAAAAACAAGGAAATAATGGGATTTCAAACACAGAGTCTTAACAAACCTATCAACAGTCATACAGAATATTATATTCATAAAGTAGCAGAAAGCATTCTAAGAACTAAACCAAAACAGGAATGGAGGAAGGAGAATCTTCTGAAAGGGATGACTGCAAGGAGTACAGAGAATAGGCAAGAGGGTTGGAATATACTGGAGGAAGATGGCAAAGGCACCTAGTTACTGGGGACAAGTAATTAGAGAAGGAAAGTTAATATAATGGAAAGAGGCCAAGAAGACATTTAGGTTGCAGGCTAATGATTGCTTTCCCTATCAGGGATTGATATCAGAGTATAACCAAAGAGAAAAGGATTAGGGAATTATAAAGACCTGCATTAGTTAAGTTTTTATTTGAATCTAGAACAGAAGCTGCTGTTGTAAAAGAGAGATGAACAGGGATAATTATTAGGGTGTATGCAATACTGCACAATAACTGTTGGAATCAATCTGAGCATGTCAGAAAAGACTGGGAAGAGAGATTATATGTGCAATTAACAATGAAAGCATGTGAGGGCATATGTTTGGCTTCCAAAATCAACAAATTCTAGAAGATTTAGGATTTTTGCCTGGAAGTGTTTGCATAAATACTTTTATACTGCCAGCAGACTTGGACAATTTCTTTCCTCAAGTTGATGGCAGATTTTGGAGATGTGATGGAGAAGAAATATGTATCTGGGAACATATGTTTTGAGAGTTTAATGCGCTAGAAGACTTAAAGAATTCCCAGTTGTGTACTCTGTCAGAAATACTGGGCAAGTAAGTGACTGTAACTAAGGAAATCATTTTTTTTATCTGCAATACTGGATCTGAATTTCTTAGACACAGCAAGGCCTTCTTAAGTTTAATTCTGGTGGCTTTTATAAGAAACTACTACTAGAAAATCAAAATCTAAACCAATTATACTTGAAGTAATGAATATTGTAACTGAGATAAAAGTACAGGATGTGGGATCTTTAGAAAAAGGTAGGAGTGAATTACATAGAAAAATGGAAATTGCTGAAACAATACATGCAGAAAAATGTTTTGGAGGAGGAAAGTCATTTAAGGAATGGCAGGAATTGAATACTTTATGTAATGTTGCTTAGATTATAGGATATAACAACATATGTGATCTATGATGTTTGCAAAAGTGAACTTAATATGGTTTGTTTGCTTTTATAGAAATGTAAGTCTGTCTGTGTTACAACTGATAATTCAATAAAGGTATTTGAAAAATGCAGGATTCTTTGAATGCATGTTCCTTATTTTAAAATGTATTAGCACACTTTCCAATAGCAAATATAAATAACAAATCCTAGGTGGTGGGAGTAATCTTTTTACTATATATAATATCACATGTTCATAGTTTTGATGCAAAAAGTGTCTTATTTTGCAATTAATTTTGTCGATAAAGATGACCCCTTCAAAATATTGTTGAAGCTAAAAACTTGTGATATTTCTTCATCAAAGAGTGGCTCCACAATGATTCACTGCCTATGTTAATGTGTAGTCTACAAAATTGGAGTCTTGGTTCCTAGTAAGAAAAGTTAGCAGCTATGTATCACAAATGGAGCACCCTACACTGAGGTAACACATAAATAAACCACAATGTCTTCAAGTTCCCAGAGGAAGTATGATGGTTTCAATTACCCAGAATCCTTTGCTGGTTTATGCAAATTGTTGCCAGTACTTAAGTTAACATAATTTTCTGGGTGTAGCTATAAGGAAAAAGTTAGCGATGAAATTAAAACATCAAAAATATGACATAATTGTAGTTTTGTTTTTAAACCTTTTGCAGCTATCACATCAAGAGTATACACTGAAATAAAATAAAGTATAAAACACAGTCATTATATAATAAGAGAAGGCAATGCCACCTTGTTTAATTCATCCAACAGCTTGTTTTCTATATTGTTCTTCATTGTTCTGTGTTTTTAATGATACTTTAATTTTTGCTTTCATAAGTCAAAAATGAGCATATGATTTTATGTGCTGTACTTTTTTGTCGAACACTTCATAGAAATGTTCTACAAAATGTGCACTCTCAATCAACTCATTACACAAGCAAAATAAGTAATGACATCATTCTGCCTACTTTGCCTGATGGTCATGCTTGTATGTGGTGAGGTAGACCTATAGTTCTCTCTGCCAAAAAAAGTAGCTGCTTCTTTGAAAAAAAATGAAGATTTGCATGGTGTGCAAAGTTTATATTCTAGATATTTTTCAGGTTTATATAGTTATTTGTGATTACCTTTGCAATAAGAAAATTATTCCTCTCTTTGATTTACCGATATACAAAATGACTTAATCCAGTTTTACTCATTTTTGCAATTAAAACAAATGTAAGTAAGTACTTCATGGAGCTCAGAAAAATTCACTTATCATATATAACACTGAATTTTAAATGCTCTGATGTAGGCCATGCTATTTGACATTTTTGCTCTTTTTGTTAATGATGCCCTACTTTACTGTTATAAAAGTGATGGCGCTTACTGTTATTAAATTATGAGACACAAAACCCACAGTACCCATTTACTAACATTTCAGTTTAAGATATTTTATTTGACTCTAGTGATCTGCTCTTTTGCAACTGGCTTAGCCTGACTATTTCCTCCTTTCTTGTAATCCCATTTTGTATGTCCTTCTTTAACAACTGCTACTTGACACACATACCTAGAAACTCTATGTTGTATCTGTAATCAGTACACCTCATATATTGTTTATCCTCACAGTGTTTACTATAGTAACTTTGAAAATTTTCTTCTGTTAAATATTTTTTGGAACTGTTTTATCTGGACCTCCACTGAAAAGGGGTCTTGCATGTCCCATTCAGACCTTCCCAATAGCAAACCACAAATAAATAAATAAATAAATATTGTTATGTTAATTTCAGTAGTATGAGAGAAACAGTTTTTGGAAATAGATGCTGTCAACAGTATTTTGCAGATAGAATCCCTCAGACTGAAAAATATTGGCATAATTGAAATCACAATGCATGTAAATGATTACTCTTGTGTAGAAGTAGCTTTGTTTTATTTATTTAGCTATTGATTTATTTACCCTTTGTTGACTGGGTTAGTCATACTTAGTGTTGCTTACCCAGTATGTGCCATTACTATTAACAAGGCATTTCTTGAAGCCTTCAATGATGTCATGAAAGACTTCTTAAAGACATCATCCTATGGGCATAGCCACACAGAAAAAAAACAGATAACACATTAAAGTGAAACTTCTTATCATTTTGTTCCACTTGCAATTGCACAATTTTCAGAAATGTATCATTTATCTTACCAATCAATGCATATGGGATTTCAAACATCAGCATGTTTATATCTGAGAAATACTTCAAGATGGCAGAGAAAAGCAGTTTAAAATGACAGTTTTCATTTCTTGTCATTTATTGCATACACAAATAGTTGACTTTTTGACTGCAATTTCTGACAAATCATGTTCTGCAAATATTAGCCTCATGACTTGATAAGCTTCTACCTCATTTCTACAGTTTCTCCATTATCTATTTTTTTTTAGTTTCCACAATATCAATTTTTCTTATAAAATGCCAAGAACTCAATCAGTATAGTTGCATGCTTAAATAATTTAAGCTCTGATTCTGGTCAAAGCAACTAGTTTATCCTTGCATTGCCCAGGCTTTCTTGTGAATCCAATCTACTCCTCCATCTTGGTGTTATCCATATACTTTATTAAGTTTTTCCTATCAACTCCTTTTATAACTCTGCATAGTCATACATTTAATTTGGCTGTCTTCTCCTCTATTCCAGTCAAGAATTTCTCAATTTGCTCAGTTTGCTCAACCATCTTTGTGTCTTGATTTGGATTGTACTCAATTGCTACTTAACAGGCTCCATGACTACTTGATGGTTATGAAAGAATCCTGTGTCAGCTTCTGTGGCAATGGGCATTTATTTTCGATTAACTTCAGATATAGCAGACAGGTTCCACATACCACTTTGGTTTGTCTCCAGATTACTTGAAATCTCAGCCACATTTACTCTCAACATTATAATCACACTTCTGCCACCATCAACCAACTTTTTCATAGTACAGAGACCCCATCACACAAGCCATATCTTCTATTATTGGTTAATGACTGATACCTTCACATTTTTATAGACAGAAAACCATGTCAAATAGGCACGCTTTATTGTAATATTTAGTTGTTCTAACTTTTGACTAAAATGGAACTAAAGATATCAAATTGTTTCAACCACCACTGCAAAATGCCCAGTCTTCTGACATTTTTGATGTTGTAATATAATTGGTGGTCCTGTAAATGCCAATAATGTTTACTATCTTGGTATCCTCAAATTTTTATGACATCTCCTCAATAAAATTTCTTCTTAACGATTAAAGTAATTTCTGAGATCTTATTCCAAATGATAATCTCAACTATGCATACACTTATCCTCATTTAGTTCAAGTTTATAATTATAATTTTAGCTTCAACATCCAATTTATGTTCTCAGTATAGACATCTATTCTAAGTTATGCACCAGTCTTAGAAATCCATTTTGTGAACAGTAAGATTAGGACAGTTTAAATAGATGGTCATCAGTACACTTTCCTTCTAATTTGCATTCAATTTTATTGATTATGTCATTTATTTGTAATCAGATGAATTCTTTGTGTGATTGTGAATGTCTCCACACTGGCTGCTCCTTGGTTCTAAAGTGTCTCCTGTTTCATCTTTGGGGAATATGAGACCATCAAGTATGTTATAATTTTATAATAGCATGCAGCCATTTTGGTAGTCAGACTATGTGTGTATATATACAACTGACCCAAGTGTTTATGTCACATTGCCATATAAGGGCTTGGTACATTTAAAACCAAATACATATACATACTTACTCAATTATGTTTCCTTTGGCTGTGCCAACATAATTACTTATCTCTCAATAGTAGCCATTCAAGAAATGGAAGATTTTTTACCCTGAAGTTAAATAATGCGTACTGTACAACAACATATCTTTGTGGAATTCCATTTTTGTAGAGCATATCAACCAGGTGTCCCTAAGTTTTTCTGAAACAATTAATATTTATACTATGGCATCTAAAACAGAACAGGCATAGTGACACTGATAGAATACCTGTTTGAATTTGTCATTAATAAGTTGTAATTTAGACTAGGTTCCTTGACTTGCTCAATACGTTAACACTAGTTATCACCAGTAAGTGTACACATTTTGCACAGTTTCTAGCTATCATGCATTGTAATATTGCAAACTCATTAGTACTACATTTTTTTTGTGGTATTCCTAGTGATAGATGATCAAATGTGTGGCATAATGAACAGGACATTAAGAGGGAAATATAGACATTTAATGGATATTATATTTATAAAGAGTAAATGCAGAGAAAGAAACATTTTCTGTCTTAAAATTGCTCAGAAAATAATCTCAATAGAATTTTAAGAAGAAAAGGATATCAAAAGTAAAGGGTAACCATTTGCAATGTCAGGACCTGCTTCAGCAAGTCCTAAAATATAGAGGCTGTATGGACAAAAAAACAAGATTTGCCTATTATAAGTCCACGATGAACATTTCTTGGAATATTCCCTTTTCTCAAAGGTATGTGATCTCAGATTTTATATAAATATATATATATATATATATATATATATATATATATATATATATATATATATATGTTCTGGGGTGGAGTGCATTTCTCCATACATCAGGGGGTACAGAGGGCCTTACCCTCTGTAGAAAACAAGTGTAGAGGAGAAGAGTGATATTCAATACTCATTCTTCTCCAGCTTTTTCAATTTTGTTAACACATCAGCACTTGCTTTATGAGTGCTAGCATTTAAATAGGGAGCCAAAGCAAAGACCCATGCCCTGAGTTTTCTCTCTTTCCTGCCCTCTACTTTGCCAACAACAAACTCTTTCCCTTTCTGCTGTGATTCTGGTTTCATTGGTAGTTATGACCTTGTACTAGCTATCATTTAACATTTGGTTATATGTCTACAGCATGACATCAGATAGTGTCAGGACTTACAGTCGATTGAGAAAATAGATGGTGTAGCATGAACAATCAATACATTAATTAACAGAGACAATCACCAGTAACTCACTAAGTTAGAGGAAGTTAAGCTTCTCAGTTGGGTTCTCATCATGTGTGCCTTAAGTGCAGGTTCTTCATGTCCACTCTGTTTCTACAAAGGTTTTCTCTGAGTGCTTCCATTTCCTCTCACATTCCTAAGACATGCCATAAGGTGAACTGGGTGAGTCTAAATTGCCTCCCTGTATGAGTTTGTACATGCTGATGTGAAGGACCTGACAACCTACCTCTGTTTCTCCTATTGCCTTGAAAATTCAGTTGGTAGTCATGGATGTCTGAAGAGTCATTCTAGGAGTTGGATGTGACTCATAAGAGAGTGAATGACTGAATGACTGAGTGACTGAGTCTTGAGATGTCAAAGTACATGAAAGAGTTAACAGTATGAGTTTGTTGCTCTTCACTGGTTTTAGAATGCATTTTTTCATACCATGTCTTCAGTTATTAATAAGACATTTAGGTAAATAATAGATATGGCAGATCAGTTAGGATTCTTATTTTCATTAATCATCAATTATAATTAAAAAGGCTTCTTAGCAAGGCTCATGGCTTGATCTTTTCAAATCAAAGATTGTGTATACTGCATTTTGTGTGGTACTCATTCATTAAGTATCTAATTTCACTTCCTGGAGGTTATACCCTCTACTTCTGTGGGTGTGTCAGCTTGCATGGAGGGTATAGTCACTTCCACATCATTTCCTATAACTATTAATTATAGTTCATTTGGTCTTGGTAAAAATATGAAAGTATGGTCTGTAAGGACACCATATTTATTAACAGGAGTCTTTATTTCCCTGCATTTCTTTCCTGTGCTCATGTAGGCTATCTACAGGGATTTCTGCTTCCCTCCATATCCCAAATATATATCATAAGCAAACTGCCAGTCCTTTAAATTTTCCATATTTGCACTTGCATTGTGTGTGAGTGAGTGAGTGAGTGAGTGAGTGAGTGAGTGAGTGAGTGAGTGAGTGAGTGAGTGAGTGAGTGAGTGAGTGAGTGAGTGAGTGAGTGGATTCTTTCTGTAATAGATTGGCATCATATTCAGTAATAGTCTCACTGCATTGTGCCCAGTCAATGCCAAGATAGGCTCTGGCACTCATGTGACCCTGAAATTGATAAATCAGGCATTACTAAATGAATGAATTAATAAATGTTGTTGCTGTTGAACAATACTGAAGTAGGCCCTTTGATGTGGCCCAGAAAAAGTCCACAAATATATATTTAGTTAACAAGAATTAAATAAGCTATGCTATAACATTTTAAATATAGCATTAGATGTGTCTATACATATTTAAAAAGTGTATAACATTTGAAAGATATATATATATGTGTGTGTGTGTGTGTGTGTGTGTGTGTGTGTGTATATATATATATATATATATATAAATATATAGGGTCATAGGTTCAAAGAAGGTTACTAGGGTAATGGCCCTAGAGCCCTTACATGCCTAGCTATATTTATCCCAAGTTGCCACAGCTGGTGGTTAGGTGAGTCAAGTTCAGAGAGGTAAGAGTCTATGGCAGTTAATAATGACTTCCTCTGTATAGTGGGGGCAATGGTGCCACACCAGGAGTAAATTTGCAGTTATCCATCCATTTATCTAGGTTGCATTTGAAGAGAGTCAGGGAGGGGGACTCTGTTTCACATGAACTGGAAGCTTATTCCAGAGAAGTGGCAGTCTCTAGGAGATTAATCTATGTCTCCAGCCTGACCTGTTCATGTCAGAGGCTAGGTTAAGATCACTGTAGCAAGAGACCCTTGTGCAGTTTGATTTATGAATGTTAGGCATTTCCATCAGGGCTGGATCAGAGACTGCCTTGTAAGCCAGGCACAGGTTACTCCTTAGCAACCTGTAGGAGACTGACTACAGTGACAGGTCTTTCAGTCTTTCTGTGTAAGACTAGTTTTGTGTACTGTGTAATTTCTTGGTGAGAAACCTCTGTGGTCTCTCCAATTGCTGCAAGTGTCTGGTGAGATACATGCAAAAAGGAGCATTGTACTCAATTATTGGTCTCATGAGGGCCAAGTATAATGGAATTATGACATCCTTAGATCTAGATGTGATGCCTTTACTTATAAGATGTGCCACATAGAAGGATTTCCTTACTACTCTGGATAAGTGGTGGTCAAAGTTCAGATTGCTATCAACCTGAGTACCTAGATCACTTACTACTGGGTCTACACTTGGGGGGAGGGGTGCCATCTATAATGCATTTAGCAGAGATATCAGCTTTTCCAAAGGGAACAATAATACATTTTTTGCATTTAGCTTTAATCCATGGCTTTGGCACCAATTATTCATCTGCATTAACCCTGTCTGCATTATATTAACATCATTCAGGGACTCAGTGATTGCTCCCAGTCGACAATTGTCAGCAAACTTCATCAGGCACAGGCCATTCAGGTTTTTCCGGGCTTCTGAGAAATAAATTCTGAACAGTAAGGAGGCAGAGCACAGAAACCTGTGGTACACCACTGGTGACTGGTCTTTTGCTAGAGGTGAAGTCATCCACTTTGACAGTATGTGTCCTGTCAGTGAGCTAGTTGGCTACCCATCAGGTAATGTAGGGGTTAATTCCCAATTGGGAGAGTTTCTGTATAATATCTGAGTGGGAATTGTGTCAACTGCCTTGGCTATATCAAGACAGGCGGTATGCACTGTCTTTCCATTTTCCAGGGCCTTGGTGACTTTCTCTAAGAAGTCAACCATGTTTAAAAGGCATGATCTATCTTTAACAAATCTGAACTGGGTTGGGACTAGATTCTGGAGAGTACCTATATCCTTGTTTATAATGTCTCTCCCTTTTTCTAATTTCTCCAAATCTTTTGGATTTCTAATACCATGATGGGAATGGACCCCATTCCTAAGTCAAAGTACGATTAAAGTTCATGAAATTAGTATTGTTTCAGTATTTGATGTCAGCCAAAAGTGCTCTTCACAGCACCTGCAATGTGTCCAGTAATGACTCCTTCTGCAATTCAAATGGGGTTACATGGATTGGTAACATATCTAACTACGATTGTAGATTCTTTTTTTATAAGAGCCATTGCTCCTACTGCTATTGGAACTGTCTGGGTATCTTTCTTCCACATTGCTGTCATTTCTGCCTACAGATCCTGGTATTTTATGACTTTATGTCTCTCAGTATGCAAGATACTGTAGTCACTGGGTGTTGTGATTTCAATTATCAATGCTACTTTTGTCTTCTTTTCTTGGACCACTATATCCATCTTTCTAGCATCTATCTTTTGAAATGTTGATAATGGGTGATCCCATGTGATATAAAATTCATAATTTTCTATGATGCTTTGTGGCTTATGTTTCAGTGTTTTTTCAGCCACTTCAACACCATAATGTTTGCACAATCCCCATTGCAACAGTCCCACCACATTATTATGCCTTTCAGTATACAGTCCTTCTGCCATTAGTGTGTCACAACCAGCAACAAGGTGTGTGACTGTTTCTAATTTGGTTTTACAAAACATACATTGGTCTGTTTAACCCACAGGTTCAATGGACTTTGTAAACCAGCATGTATGTAGCCTACTATCTTAGGCTGCCAACATTAACCTTTCATTTCTTGGTTTGAATTTGCCTCTCCTTAACCATTCCTGTGTTTGCTATTGATCAAAATGAGGTTCTTCCAGACGTTTTCTTATACTTGCAACTATATTTATGCTTTTTCCACATTTCTTGCCTTCTCATCTGGTCTTTCACCTTATGTTCTTTCTTTTGTTTTTTTGGCACATTCAGTTGCTACTTGGTTTTTATCTACTTCTGGTTTGATTTCCATTCCTACTTGATGTCGATATGCTTCTGCTAAATTAAGCAGAGAAGCCATCTTAGATTTATTTTCCTCATGTTTGAAAACTTTCACTACATTTGGATCTTGTGAGGTCAGTAGATATGTGTGGAGTCCCATGATTGCAGATCTATACATGTAATCATTTTCAAGGATTCCCATCCCTCCTTCGGAACAGGGAATATATAATCTTGGTATACACTGATTTTTACAAATAATTTGGTGAGCTTGAAGCATCCTTCTTGTTTTAATAGCTAATCTATCGAACACTTTTTGGGGCCAGTCAGTCACTCCAAAACTGTAAGTTAGAACAGGGAGAGCAAATTGGTTTATAGCTTGGATCTTGTTCCTAGATGTCAATGCTGTTTTCAGGATTAATTAAAGTCTTCTAAAGTATTCCTTACTGAGTTTTACTCACATTTGTTCATGTTTTATTGCTGATCCTTCACCAGTTCCCAAGTATTTATACACTCCCTCTTGCTCAAGTTCTTTTATATCACATTCTTGTCCCAAACTGATGTTTTCTTGGTGCTGCAGTTTTCCTGCATTAAAGGTTGCTTTTACACATTTATTTTTTTCCAATATAATTTTTATTACAATTTCCAATATATAATACAGATACAGATATAAATTTGGCTTTCAACTAAAATTAGTTACATGCTATCAAATACAGGAAATTAAAAACAACAAGACATATGTATTGCAGTGCTAGAAAAATCAATTAGGGTTAAACATAAGATCATATAAGGAAATGCTTGAAATTACTCAATAAAATAATACAATTCTTATGATAATGAGTTAAAGGCTAGTCAAAAAAAATAATTGATCACATGTTTTTGTAAGGGTAATGATATATGTTAAATAAAATTAAGAATTCAATACACAGGAGGTTCAGATTCAAAGGTTTACTAGTGTACACCAGGAGGCAAAAAACGTACAAGTACAGAATTTTGTCTAACATGAAACAGGAAGCACTCAATTTTATATAGTTCTAACATTCAAGCTGTGCCCACCTTACTGACGTGGTATGTCACAGGGCATCTACATCACTTTAGCTTACAGTCCTCTATTCATAAAAACTGCTGATGCTGTATATTTTAAAAAAGTTTTCCTCTGGTAACAATACAGCCTTGCTATCCACCTGGTCAGACATAATGTCTTTCTGTAAAGTTACTTCTTCAAGGTTTCATATCACTTCGAATACAATAGCAGATTCAGTCTTCTAATACACATCTTTGTTCACTGTTACACTTTCCCACCAGCTGCATGCTATCTTAGTAACACATATACAAGGCCAAATCATCCCAGCAGGAAAGAGCAGAAGATTTCATTATTTCACACATTTAATTTCCTGACCCAGCAGATAATCATTTGTGAAAAGCATAAACATTAAAACTTGCTAAGCTAGCATCTGCCAGGGTCGAAGGTCAGCTTGCTTCAAGCCACACTGCAGTTTCAAAACTACTTACATTTACACATGAATTAATCCTTTCTGTTATATGATTAATATAATAAAATGCATTATATACTACTTTGCTTTTAAACTAGCATTTCTCATATATTCAAATACACATTTTTCTAACATTTCCCCCCATTAATACTTTTTATTCTATTTTGAAGTATGCATGGTGTCATTTCATCTCCCAGCTTCTTCCACTTAGGATTTTCAGCTAGGTGAGTCATTCAATCTATACTTCAGAAAAAATGTCATCTGAGATCAATTTTTCAATCTCAATATCTTGGTACAAAGTTTCAGTAACAGATACATCAATAAAATCTTTGATTAGTCTTTTCATGCAGGGAATTCCACAACAAACACATGCTCCTATTAGGAGTATACCCACACAAATGGCAATCAGAATATTCATTAGGATGGAACCCCACCCCCCAAATAGATTCTGGAAAAAGTTTGTCAGTGGGTTTGGGCCTGGCTCAGCCATGGCTGATACTTGCTGAATTACCTCTAGGTGGTTGATAATTTCATGCCTATTGTCTGGTATATACGCACAGCATTCTTCTTTGATAAGCGCGCACGTACCACCTCTCGCCGCTAGGGTGAAGTCAAGAACCATTCGATTTTGTAGCACAACAGTTCTCATTGCATTCAATTCATCAGTCACCAGTTCTAGGGTGGAAAAAGTTGCATTACTCATTACTTCGAGAAGTTTTGACAACTTCCTCAGCTCCCAGAGTGATTTGACTGCACCATATGCTGGGAATATTCCTGCCCAAGATATAACACTGTCACTCAAGTCCATATGAGTCAATTTACTTTTATCTTTCACATTATTATGGTCTTTCCACCCAGCTTCGATCCGTCCAACTGGATTTACAGGTTTCTCAACTGGACCTCCAGGTTTCCCAGCTACTTCTCTCACGTTTCGTATCTTACCCAAAGGTAATTCTGCAGTATGTCTTATTGCCAGAACCAGATAACCCAAAAAACAACTGCCGGACCAATTCTCAGGTAACCATTTATATGCTTTTTTTCCACAAATAAAATAACAGTTTTCTACTTTAGTACTGATACGTATTAACCCTGCATGAAACATTTTCTGAT
Organism: Protopterus annectens; assembly: GCF_019279795.1. Lineage (NCBI taxonomy): Eukaryota > Metazoa > Chordata > Ceratodontiformes > Protopteridae > Protopterus > Protopterus annectens. The sequence continues at coordinate 662,396,875 of NC_056728.1, read as the reverse complement.
CTATAACTGACAATTGTTTAAACAAAACAGGATTCTTGCGAATGTCATTCATGGTTGTTTTCAGTGAGTTCAAATATGAGTCATAATTAGTATTGCAAAGAATATTGCCATTACTATTCTTAATATAACACCGATAAGATATGGTTATATTACAATTGCTCCAGCCCACCTGGAGAGTATCATTTTTGTAAAAACATACAATTCCTGTTTGTGTGACAGGTAAAAATAAAGCTATTTTGTCCTGTGATCTCACAGTTCCTGTATCAAAGAGTAAATTCTTCCAAGTCTCATTTATCCCCAAAGGGACAGCGGACATTATCAGTCCTCCATATGCTGTTGGTATAGCTGTACAAACCCAGCAATTTGAAATGTTCATAGTCTCTGCATATAAACGCTTGATGGCTAGGTATGTGTTAAAATTTGGATGCCAGTCTATAGACGTTTCGTCACGCCTTCCCACTTTCACTTGTGTGGTTGTGTGTAGGATAAACCACAACAAGAGGAAAATTGTCACAATTACAGTCAATAAATGTATATTCAACAAAATGATTATGCAACATCTCTGGGGTTGATCTAAATTTCTATTCACTTTGTTTTTGGCCATCTTGGTCTGGTTGTGTATCAGTCATAAAGTTTTTATCAAGTCGAAATTTCTTTACCAGTTTGCAGTGTGTCAAATGAACCCAGGATGTCCTCCCGGCCACTCTAACTGCAGTAGGCATTGCCAACAGAACCTGGTATGGTCCTTCCTACTTTGGACTCACCCAATTCTTCCTTTTCGTCACTTTCAGCCACACCCACGTCCCGGGGGCCAAGACTGCTTCTACCAGTCTGGTCTGTTCCTTATCTGAAAAAGAGTTAAACTGCAAAACAGATTTATTTGTTAACAGATTCCTCATATAACTAGCTAATGAACTGTCAGCCTCTTGCTCTGCAGGCATGAGAGCTTTCCACTGAGGCACATAATATGCTCTCCCAAAAATCATTTCAAAGGGAGTCAAACCCTTCACGTTTGGAACCGTTCTCATACTCAGTAGTGCTAAAGGCAGACAGTGTATCCAATTCTTTTGGGTCTCCTCAACTAACTTCCTCAGTTTATTCTTAAGGGTACCATTGTACCTTTCCACCAGTCCTGCTGACTGTGGGTGGTAGGTGCAATGGTTTTTCAAGGAGATACCAAAAAATCTCCCAAGTTGCTGGACGGTCTGGTTCACAAAATGTGTGCCGTTGTCACTATAAATCCTTTCCAGAATGCCAAATCTAGGGATTACTTCTTTTATCAGGGCTTTCGCCACTGTTGCTGCATCCGGGTTTTTGGTTGGAAAAGCTTCCACCCATTTGGAAAACATGTCTATAATAACTAAACAGTATTTCTTCCCTTCACACTTACTCAATTCTATGAAATCCATACAAATAGTATGGAACGGATATGGTGGTATAGGAAAACTTCCTTGCTTGGTTTTAAATGCCCCTTGTGCATGGTGCTTGTTAGAAGTATGACAAGCTGCACAAATTTTTTTTGTGTAGTTTGTGTATCCATATGTTTGGAATATTTGGTTTACTAACTGTACCATCCCCCCTGTTGAGACATGACACTGCCCATGGCTCAACAAAGCTGCATATCTAAATAAATTAGACGGCAATATCGGTTTTCTCTCTTTGGAAATGTACAGTCCATTTTCAAGAATTGCGCCTTGTTTTACCCATTTTTGTTTTTCTGCTTTTGTAGTAAGCGTCTGCATTGTTTTTAACATGTCTAAATCTAAAATCTCAGAGGGTTGTAATTCCTCATTCAAAAGTAAAGTTTCTGAGTCTGAGGCTGCTTGCTTTGCAGCTGCATCAGCTCGTGCATTGCCTTTCGAAATCTTATCCTGTTGTTTTGTATGAGCTACACATTTACAAATAGCTACTTTGGTAGGTAACTGAATAGATTCTAATAACTCCAAAATAAATTGCGCATGATTAATAGGTTTTCCACTAGATGTTATCATTCCCCTATTTTTCCATTGTTGTGCAAATACATGTACTGTAGAAAAAGCATACTGACTATCAGTATATATGTTTACACACTTGTTTTTTGATAAAGTACATGCCCGTGTCAAAGCTATCAATTCTGCTGCTTGTGCAGATAAGTTATGTAGTAAGGATTGGGCTTCTAGAATTTCAGTGTCTGTAACTACTGCATACCCTACTAGATTCTTGCCTGTAGGACCCCTTCTGCATGAGCCGTCCACGTAATATGTCACCTCGGCATTATCCAAGGGCATTTCTGTGAGATCTTGTCTAGGCAAGGCTAGCTGTTCAATTTCCTGTAGGCAGCTGTGTGGTGTGCCATCCGCAGGAGTTGGAAGTAATGTGGATGGATTTAATGTCCTACATCATTCAATTGTCATATGAGGTTGGCCCAGCAGTATAGTCATACATGAAAGATGTCTAGCAGGAGAAAGATATGCCACTTTTTCTTGCAGTAAAATTATTGCAACTGCATGAGGCACTCTCAATGTGAGAGGGTGGAATAACACCACTGAGGCTGAAGCCTATACTGCCATTGCAGCTGCAACTACTGCTTGTACACAGTGAGGCAAAGATCGTGCCACTGGGTCTAACTGCGATGAATAATAGGCTATGGGGCGTTGCTTGTCCCCATGTTGTTGCGTCAGCACTGACGTCATATATCCTTGCTTACAATCTATGGTCTGAAAGAACCGTTTGTGATAATTTGGAAGTCCTAAAACTAATGAAGAAGCTATCAACTGCTTCAACCTGCAGAAAGCCGTTTCTGCTTCAGGTGTCCATTGTAAAATATCTTGTGCTGCCATTGGTGTCTTATATATCAAGTCAGTCAGTGGAGCAGATTCCAAAGCATAATTTGGTATCCAGCTCCGACAGAAATTAGTTGTACCCAAGAAAGACATCATTTCCTTCTTTGTTGCTGGTCTGGGTGCTTGCAAGATTGCTGTTTTTCTTTCCTCGTCTAGTATTCTACCTTCATTGGATATTACATATCCCAAGTATCTAACTTGTTTTTTCCAAAGTTGTAACTTACTTTTGTTTACTTTGTGTCCTTGTGTTGCTAAAAATTTCAATAACGCTGCAGTATCCTCCCTGCATTGTTGCTGGGTGGGGGCTGCTAGCAAGATGTCATCTACATAAAGTAGAATTTGACTACCTCCCGGTGGGGTAAACCCTGCCAGGTTGCTAGCCATTTCTTGTGCAAATATTGTTGGTCTCTCACAATATCCCTGTGGTAGTCGAGTATAGGTATACCTTTTACCCTGAAATGTAAATGCAAACCAATATTGACTATCAGGATGTATAGGTATTGAAAAGAAAGCATTACTGATATCTACCAGAGAAAAATATTTTTGTTGCGGTTTCAAATCGTTTAACAAAGTATGTGGGTCTGGCACCGTAGGTGCTCTGGGTATCACTGCATTATTTACAGCTTGTAAATCTTGAACCATCCGCCATTCCCTGTTTGCTTTTTTAACAGGAAATAGGGGTGTATTGCATGGTGAATCAGGAGATTCTACCAGTACTCCTTCTTTGAGTAATGCTGCTATTATAGGCTTAATTCCTATTTATGCATCCTTTCTCAAAGGGTATTGTCTTTTCTGTGGTCTAAAAGCTGACTTTGGGGTAATTGTAACTGGTCCTGCTGTTTGAATAAGTCCTACATCTGATTTGCCTGTTGACCAAAGAGTTGTTGGAATTTCACATAAGGCTTTTTCTTCTTCTTCTAATAAAAATGCTAATCAGCTGTCCTCGCTAGAGTGCAAATGTACAGCTGGATGTGTCTCTGTCAACCAATTCAGTTTTTGTTTCTGTATCCCTTGTTCTGATAGTTCTAAATCAGTCTGTTTCTCCCATCTTGTCACCTTTTCTCCTAAGTCTGCCCATTTTACATTTTTGTTCTTTGTCAAGCTGACATGTGGTAATCAATTTGATCTGTATAATGCAAGGAATTCTTGAGGTAATGAACAGCTAACTACACTCTTCCCCTCAGTATCCCAATACAAAGTACGTAAAACCAATCTAGTTGCACGATTTCTGAACAACTCCTGCTCATACTCTCTATCAGGTCCTGGTGTAGTACAGTAGTATAGAGTGCAGTGTAACAAATGCTGTCGATCCATGTCGAGGGAGGGGGCTTTACTGATGGCTACATTCATCAGTTCCTCGGTTACTGCCCCTGAACCAGTCGTGACTAGGTCCTGGCTGTACCAGTAAAAAGTTTCACCCTCCGATCGTACCACGAAGGTATCCATTTGCCTCTGCGCTTCCATACCTTGTACAGTTGGAACTACTGCTATGCCAAATATCTGCATAAGGTCCCTGCCCAATAGGTTTACTGGACACTTTGCAGAAAAAACAATTTTACTTTTCTGGGTCATACCTGAAACAGGGTCAGTTATTGCTATATCATGGGAAAGTGGTTCCCTGTATAGCTGTCCGTTTGCGGCTTTTACTAGTATATAATCAGGTGATTCGGAATGTTCTGGTAATTTGGAAGGGTGTATCAAAGTCCGTGTCACTCCTGAGTCACACAGGAATTTGACTTCCCTTCCCTCCACCAGAAGTTTAACTTCCGGTTTCGTATCTGCTAAGTAGAGCTCTAAGCTCAGCAATGCTAAGTCCAAACTTTCACTTTCTTCATCCTCCATATCTACTTGCACTTCCTCTATTCCTTCTATCACATTTACATTTGTTTTCTGTTCATTAACTTTTCCTGATGATTTCTGACTTTCGCATGATGTATCTTCACTACCATATAGTCAGTCCTCATCTCCCTTATCTTCTGTTATTGCCTTTTTGTTTTGCTTACAATCCCTAGCTAGATGTCCCTTTTTCCTGCACTTGAAGCATTCACCTCTCTTTTTCTTCTCTTCAAAATCTTCTGATCGTTTGTCAGACTGTTTGTTTCCCTGAGCATTCTTCTTGCCCTTTTTACCTGATTGTAACACAAATACTTCAGCTCCATCTTCAGCAGTGATGACTTGCGCCTTCTTTTTCTTTTTACTATTAAAATGTCTTTCAGCATGTCTAGCATATTCAAGTAAGGTTTGTAGCCTACCTGTTCGATGGTCTATCATATGCTTCATAATGAAGCTACTAATAGGTGCAATGCAACCTTTCAAAAATGCATTCTTTAATTGCTGTTCATACGGGGAATCATTCGTTTGGTTCTCAGGAACCGTCATGCCACTATGATTATTAAAACATTCCAATAATCTAGCATAATACCCATCTATTGTCTCATTTTCCTGTTGTATGCATTGATTAATGCAAGTCCAGTCTGCTCTAGGTTTCCATTTCTCAGAGATTCGGTCTGTGAGACCTTTTACTCTGTTGTCTAATTCTGCGTCACTATGTGCGAGTTGTTTTAGCTCTGCATTACGAGGATTCCAGGTGCCACAAATCATGTGCCAATCTGGACCTATAATTTGTCTTACTACTTTCTCTACTTCTTCTCCATTCAAGTGGTAACTCAACCTCATGCCTTGTAGGTCTTCTAAAAATTTTGTAAAATTAACTTTCGGATGGGGGATTCCCTCAGTAGCTTTCTGGATATCCTCCGGTGTCCATGGTCTGTATACTAACAGTGTTGGGTCCTGCCCTTCCTGTCCTGCCTGAGGATTTGGAACTTCTATAAGCGGGCATATTTCTTCCTCACTCTCATCCTGTAAGTATCTCTCTATTTGATATGATTCCGTGTCCCTACATATTTTACGTGCTAGGGACCTAGTTTCAATAGGATCTCTAACAAACGATTGTGGTCTTGCTGTTACTTCAGGATAATGCGGAGGCAGACCAGCCTGTCCACTCGCTTCATATCCTGAAAAGGGTAAGGGTGGGGGCAAGGGAGGAGGAGGAGCTGTTGCTATTACTAAGTTATTATCTTCTTTGTCTAGGAATAATGTTTTTGAATTTTTACTCTTCTGTTCTCTACGATTTGCTTCCTCAATCCACCTGTGTGCCTGAGAAATGCCTAATTGGCGTTGTTTCTTTGCCTGACCTCCCGCATCAGATTTAAGTTGCTTAAGGAGTTTAACTAGTGAAGTTTTACCTAGTTTACCATCAAATTCATATTTGTTAACCCATTTCGTATAATACCTAACGTTATCAGAACGTTGTGATTGCATGTATTTTGTGTCTTCGGTTAGGGGTGGATCTCGCGATGTTTTAGTGCACTGATTTCCCATGGTAAAAGAAAATGTTACGTAGCCCTTCTTATCATGTGATATCAAGTTTTCAGTTCCTTTTCACAGTTTATCTAGAATAACTGCCTACCTTATTCTGTTTCCCTGATCTATGACCAAATATACAGTACTTCCTTTTGTCCCTGATCTGCATAACAAATCTTGACAACAATATTTACTGTAACCTAGTCCCTGATCTAAAACAGAAAAAAGGCAAAATCTTCCTACCTGAGCCTTCGGTATTGAATCGTCCAATATCCGCTCTTCGGCCACAGATCAGAAAGTGGCCAGCCTCTTTAAACGACAATTCAGTCGGAGGTCTTTTCACCCAAGAAGAACCGTTTCGGTAATTCTCCTGCGCAGTATTCGACCACCGGTAGACTCTGATCTGCAGCTGTCCGAGGGAATTCCGGCTAAGAAGGACCAAACTGTTAAATAAAATTAAGAATTCAATACACAGGAGGTTCAGATTCAAATGTTTACTAGTGTACACCAGGAGGCAAAAAACGTGCAAGTACAGAATTTTGTCTAACGTGAAACAGGAAGCACTCAATTTTATATAGTTCTAACATTCAAGCTGTGCCCACCTTACTGACGTGGTATGTCACAGGGCATCTACATCACTTTAGCTTACAGTCCTCTATTCATAAAAACTGCTGATGCTGTATATTTTAAAAAAGTTTTCCTCTGGTAACAATACGGCCTTGCTATCCACCTGGTCAGACATAATGTCTTTATGTAAAGTTACTTCTTCAAGGTTTCATATCAGTTTGAATACAATAGCAGATTCAGTCTTCTAATACACATCTTTGTTCACTGTTACACTTTCCAACCAGCTGCATGCTATCTTAGTAACACATATACAAGGCCAAATCATCCCAGCAGGAAAGAGCAGAAGATTTCATTATTTCACACATTTAATTTCCTGACCCAGCAGATAATCATTTGTGAAATGCATAAACATTAAAACTTGCTAAGCTAGCATCTGCCAGGGTTGAAGGTCAGCTTGCTTCAAGCCACACTGCAGTTTCAAAACTACTTACATTTACACATGAATTAATCCTTTCTGTTATATGATTAATAGAATAAAATGCATTATATAATACTTTGCTTCTAAACTAGCATTTCTCATATATTCAAATACACATTTATCTAACAATAAACATATTAAATTATCTCACAAAAAGGATGCATCCATATGTCTAGGCCTATTTAGTTAAATATATACACTATATACACTCGATTGTCATTTGTAGAAGATGTCCTACAGAAAGTTACTAGGTATTAGATATACTAGTAAAGCCAGAAGGTGTGCTCGTACATAGTTTGCATATCCCTTGGGAAATTGGTTGGATATTTACAATCCTCATCTGATAAAGTTAAGGTAGTTGGTAAAAAGTATTAAGTAGGAGACTTTTAAATGAAGAAAGAAATATATGATAGATAAGGGCCTAGCTAAGTGCTTCTACAAGGCTTTCCCAATATTTCTGGAATTACTTTATTTTCTTTTGACTTACTGTGCTTAATTTGCTCTCAAGAACATATTTAGTAGCAATGGTTTTAAACTCTTTCCAAGATGTTTTTGTTCTATCTAGCCAATTGAGTGCTATATAGGTTTTGAGTATAACGCAGAGTGTTACAATGATATGTTTTGACTCAAAGTTATAGGAGCTGGGAAAAATATTCAGAATTGCCATTTCCCACGAAAGGGTGGATTTCATGTAGCCCATTTTCTTGAGTTGTGCTCTCAGAGAACACCACAGTTTGTAAATGTTTTTGCAGGACCAGAATATGTGTAAAGTGTCGGCTATTGAGTTAGAGCAAGTAGGGCAGAGAGGTGAAATATTGGGATTAATTTTACTCAAAAATAGAGGTGTATGATAAGCATTATTATTTATCATAATCTGAGTATAAATTAATTTTTTGAAAGGGGTTAGTTTTAGAGTTATGTCAATTGCCGCAAGCTTTTAGTCAACAGTTTGTTCCTTGTTTTGGCTCTCCCAATACTTGGAATGAAGGATTTTGTCTTGGTGTTCTATTTTTGTTATTAAACTATAAGTGTTTGACAACATTTTAGTCCTTAACATAAGCAGAGCTGTTATTTGTTGATAAAGTTGTAAATCTAATGGTGTTACTTTGACCTTATCTGTAAACAGAGTTACTAGGTATAATATTTGTTTAACAATTATGTAATATTTTTTATTGACTGCTAAAGATGTTATAATAGATTCAAATGACAGGTCTTTGATTTTATAAAAGTCCCGTACTATACAGTTCTTGATGAGTGGAAATTTGTCTATATTTAACATATTATTGTTTAACCTGAAAATGGGATATAAGTGAATTGGTTGAGCCATAATTAAGGAGTTCTTTAAATTTAGAGATGTTATGATCTTTTGAAAACATAAAGTATTTTTTACTAATGCAGGATGAATCTTAAAGTCTTTAAGAGTGTTGGTATTAAGGAAAGGGATGACTTTTGGTTTCAGCTTGAATGCAATGAGGTGATAATGATAAATTTTTATCCAAAGGGGGTGCCAAATTTTATTTGAAGGTTCGAAATTAATTATGCATATAATACGACTGGCATTTATTATATTATAATATGTTTGAAAATCAGGAAGACTCAGGCCTCCTTTCTCTTTGGGGAGGGTTAGTCTGGAGTAACTGATCCTAGTGTTCTTGGGATACCAGATAAAATTGCCTAATGTAGTTTCCATTTTTGAGAAGAAACTGTTTGGAATATTCTGGTTGATGGCATAAAAAAGAAAAAGAATATTAGGGAGGATGTTCATGTTTATAATTGCTGTAGGGAGAGATTTAGGTTTTTCCATCTTGTAAGATCTTCCATGACTTTGGACCACGTTTTATAAAAAATATTTTTAATTACTTCCTGTTGGAAGTGTACAATTTTCAGCAAACTTCATCAGGCAGAGGCCATTCAGGTTTTTCCGGGCTTCTGAGAAATAAATTCTGAACAGTAAGGGGCAGAGCACAGAACCCTGTGGTACACCACTGGAGTCCAATGCAGTGAGTAAAAGTAATACCCAAATATTTGAGTGAATAATTTACTTTGATCTTTGTTTCTGGTATGAAGAATTCTTTGTGTCATAGGGGATTTAGTGCGTATATTATTGATTTGTTTGGATTAATGGTGTAATTTGAGATTAATGAAAACTTATCGATGGTGCTTAAAATCTTTTCTAGGTCCGTCGAGGGAAATTCAAAGTAAATATTTAAATCATCAGCGAAGGCAGTATATTTCACTAGAACTTTAAAGATATAGACAGAATGTTGAAATGTTTTTGACTTAATTTCAGAAGAAGGACTTCTAAGTAAAGGTTGAACAAGTAAGGTGAAAGCAGACAACCCTGCCTTGTGCCTTCAGGTATTTGGATTGGGTTTGATTTCTTTTTATTTATGTTTAGTGTGGTAGTTGCCTTATTATATAGGGTTCTGACAATATTTATATATTCATCAGGAAAGGCAAAATGCTTCATAATCTTGAAAAGAAGGTGTAAGTTGACCCTATCAAAGGCTTTTTGAGTGTCTACAGAGAGTGCATATTTGGGGATTTGTCATTCACTGTCATGTTGGTTATAGCTTCTATGGTCAGCGTGTTATCCCAAACATGCCTATTATTCATGAACCCCAACTGATCAGGAGATATAATGTGAGGTATTATTTTATTAAGTCTGCAAGCAAGTATTGATGATAGGATTTTTATATCTAGATTAATTAGCGCAATTGGTCGATAATCATTGGGGCTGAAGTTATTAACATTGGGCTTTTGTATAAAAATAGTTTTAGAATTATTTATGTATAGATCAGAGATGGCAAATTTTATTATATAATTATAAACTTTAAGCAAAAGAGGGGTTAACAGTTGCTTAAAGGATTTATAAAATTCTGCTACATATCCGTCAGGACCTGGGGCTTTTCCTGGTTTAAGTTTATTTATGACTAAGAGGATTTCATCAGTAGTTATTGGTGTCAATTTCTTTGGGTGTCATTTAATTTTGGGAATTGTAAGTCATCTAAGAAATTATTGGTGGACAAATCTCCAGCATGTTCTTGGGGACCATAAACCTCTTGATACATCTCTTCAAAGACCTGAATGATTTCCTTGTCAGAGAAGAAAGACTTGCTATTACAGTTAATTTGTTTTATCCTAGTGGGTGTAGATTTGATACTGATTATCCTGGCTAGTAATCTAGAAGGGGTTTGGGCCCATTCAGCATATCTGTGAAGGAGCCTGAGTTCTGTAAGAGAGTACTGTTTTAGAGGGATTTCATGCAATTGTTTTTGCAGGGAGATCATCTGATTTTCTACGTCTATGGAATGCTTAGTTTGCAGTTCTAACTCTAGTCTTTTCAGTTCAGATTCAAATGTAGATATTTGCGACTTAGCTTTTTTTTTTTTATTAGGGATGCTTTTTGAATTAGAATTCCTATGAGTGTTACCTTAGCTGCAACCCATTGGATGTCATAAGGAATGTCTGAAGTGTCTAAGGTGTTGGTTGTGTGGGTTAGAAATTCCTGAACTTCTTGACAGAGATTCTTATTATTTAGAAGATTTAAATTAAAGGTCCAATTTGATAGGAATTGGTCACAGGAGTTAGACCTAGTCACACTTATTTTCAGGTTGATTTTAGCATGGTCAGACAAATTTCTAGGGTCATTGCTATACTTTGTTTCATAATTTAAAAAAAAATTTTGAGATTAGGAAGAAGTCTATCCTAGACCACGATATATGGTTTGCTGAGAAAAATGTAAACTTGCTGATTGAAGGGTCATCTCTAAATAATGACCAAATGACATTCTAATATCATCTGAAAAGGTTTTGACAACTACAGCTGTGCTTTCAGTTCCTCTTCTCATGAGCTATACAGTTTTAAATCATTGACAAAGAGAAGATGAGAAGTCATTAGACTTTGTTGTTTTCTATGAGCCAAATTGTAGCCATGGCCTAAGCTGTTAAGTAAACAGCTTAATGGGTTAATGGCAAGGCAGAATAGCCATGGTGGCAGAGAGCCATCCTGGAATACCCCCCTTTGAATTTTTATCCCTAGGATAATAATCTCTCCTTTATCATGGCTTAATTGCAAAGTGGTCTCCCATTGTTTCATGGTTATTGTAATGCAGTCAAACAGTGTAGGGTGTAGCTTATACATTTTTAAGCACTATTTTATCCATGAATGTGGGATACTATCAAAGGCTTTTTTGTACTCGATCTATGCCATTCTTAGATTCTTCCCCTTTTTATAGTTCTCCACTATAACTTTATTTAACAATAAATGATCCTTTGTTCCATATGACTTTCTTTTATTGCCATTTTGTTCTACTGCCATAATTGAGTTTTCTTCTAAATTACTATAAACTCTGTCTGGATCAATTCCCTTGTATAGTTTATGCATTGTTGGAAGGCAAGTTATTGGTCTATAATTTTAGGGTAACTTGCAGGTTCATCCTTAAGTAAGAGCATTGTTTTGCCTGTTGTTGGCCAGTGCGGTGTCTGTTCAGGGTGCACATATAAATAGTTTTTACTCATGACTAAATCCTCGTGCAAAGATGTTAATACTTTTAACCAAAAGTTAGGTATTGGATCTGGGCCTGGGGTTTTACTGTTAGATGCTTTTCTTAACTTTGTTTCAGTCTCTCTGGATGTTACTTTATCCCATTTCATATCCTGTACCTTTAAACTTCTTATTCTTTGTTTTACCTCTTCTATCCATTTAGCATCTTTGTTATGTTTCACAAGATCTTCATAGATGCTTCTCCAAAATATATCTACTTCCTCTTTTTTTGGCTGTCTTTCATTCCTTTTACCTTATTTCCCAATTTTCTATAAAACATTTTTGGGTCATCAATAAATTGCTTATTTTGTACTTTTCATTTTCCATAATGATTCTTTCCATAGCCTTGTAGATGAGGCTATTCAAGCTTATGGGCCTGTTACTCTCAGTGTCAGTTGAAGGTTCTCCTTTGTGCAGAGGAGTTACTGTTGCTGTGTTCCATTCTGCTGGAACATTGCCAGTTTGCAGGCTGTGGAAAAATAGGGATCCAAGGGGGTCTGCTAGTCATGTTTTAAATTGTTTAAAAGGCAAACTGGGATGTTGTCAGGTCCCATTGACACCATGTTTTTGGCCTTGGAGAGCTCCAAGATGACCCCCTCTCCAAAGATAATAGAATAAGGAATGGTGGCAGGTATGGTATGGGGGATGCCTGGAGGGGACAAGGAAGTGAAGTTTGCTCCAAATCTGTCAGCTAGCAGATTGGCTATTACCTCTGGTTGAGTATGTGTGGTGTCACACATAACCATGGCTGGGTATTCCCTCTCAAATTTTGGACATAGTGAAATAATTCCTTGTGATTATCCTTAGCCAGGGAGAATAGTTTTGCTTCATAATTTACTTTGGTGGTCTTCACAAGATCTCCAAGTTGTTTGTTTAAGCTATAAAAGGATTTCTTCTTCTTCTGAGCACATTCCCTCTTGTTCTTGGGCATTAGTTTCTTTTTCTTATTGTATAGCCTGTTTATACTAGGGCTCCACCAGGGTGGCTTGTTTTATTTATTTTTTATTTATTTTTTTTTTGGCAAGACGTGGTTTAAATCTAGTCAGGTACAGCCGATTCTGTAAAACTGCTTAAATGGTTATACAGGGCATTGATGTACACCACTGCATAGGAGTCCATTTTATCTGTGTGTTGGCTATAATTAATTGAACATGGAGTAGCTTAAGACAGTCATATTGTCTGACCAGTCGTGAGGTGTGGTTATCCTTACTGAAGATGGATACTCCTCCTTATTTGGTTCTTTCATCCTCGGTTTGTGGTCTGAATGCATGAAAGGCATTGTAGCCCTGCATGGCCAGGGTGCTTTCCACACCCTGCATGGACAGGGTGCTTTCCAAACCTTTGATGCATGTCTTGGTAACTGCACAGATGTCAGCATTATCAAAAGTGAGGAGTTCTTCTAGGGAATGCAGTTACTTGTTTAGACTCCTGACATAAACAACAGTACCTTGAGTATATCTAGACAGGATTTTATGTTGGGAGGTTGGTTATTTTGACACTACCTAAAAAAGGCAAAATAGGGGTGGCTAATGCTTTTGCCAGTATCTGAAAGCCTAGAGGAGATAGGTGCAGACCATCTCTGGCAAAGTAACCTTGCCTGTCAGTCTTCTCGACTCTGTTCATACAGTCCATTGAGGTACATCTTAGGTCATTCACCCCCACATGGACTATGACAAAGTCATACCAGTACTTGTGGTTGACAGACTTTAGTGCTTAAGTGACTTGATGCATCCTGACACCTGACATGCAGCTAACCATAACCCATTCCTTATCCGGGCTGGTGAGGGGAACCTCCATTTTCCTCATAATGGAGACCTATTAACAATACATTAAGTTTTGTGGTGTTACACTTTATAGGTTTATTTGTTGAGACACTAGTGTGTCTGTTCTTATGTGTTGTGGTTGTGTTTTGCATTTCTATGTGTGTAAGTGGTTTCTATTTGGGAGGTCTTTGATAAGTTACTACTGAGTAACTTATCAAATCTTCCTACCTACCTTTATAAGCACTTACACGAGTGCATGGATCATGCTATCCCAAACAGAACAAAGACACTATCCTCCAAAAAAAGGAAGCCAATCTGGTAGTCCCCTGCCATAAACAAACTGTACAACTGTACAAGAGAGTAAAATCCCATGAGTGGAGGAAGGGAGGAGCTCCCTGGTCAGCCTCAGTAAGAAGCTGTGATCTCCAAAGCTAGATATGAAAACAAACTCACCACTGATTCTAAAGACAACCACAAAGCATTCTATAGCTATGTCAAGAATCGCAATGGCAACACTCAGATCTGCTCTGAGTTACAGCACAGTGGCACTAAATATACAGACCCAACTGATATTGCCAACATCCTGGCAGATAGGTACAGTGCTAACTTTACCCCCCCCACCCCCTAAAGAACCCATCACTATACCAGAAGAATGCAAAGCTCCTGTAATCATGGCTGCACAGGTAAAACACACACTCTCCAAAGCCAAGAACACAGCATCCATGGGAGCAGACAACATCCCAGGCTGCGTTCTACATGAACTACAGAGCGAACTGGTACCCCACCTAAGTACCATGATCAATCATAGCCTCACCTCAGGCTTTGTGCCTGCTGAATGGCGCACAGTGACAGTTATCCCTCTCCACAAGGGGGGGAGCCACCACGGACCCTGGGAACTACCGCCATATTAGCCTGATGAGCCTGGTCTGCAAGGCCATGGAACATATCATCATGGAACTTATAAACAAAGACATTGGTAATCTCCAAACTCTGGACCCCACCCATTTCAGGTTTGTAAAAGGCAGATCATGTCTTCTAAACCTGATAGGCTTCTTTGAAGTAGTCACCAAAGCCGTAGATGAGGGTAAGGTGGTTCACACAGCCTATCTAGATCTTGCCAAGGCTTTTGACACCATCCCCCACTCTGAAATTATAGATAAACTCACTAAACTAGGTATAAGTCCCTATGTCACAAGATGGGTTGCCAACTAGCTCACTGACAGAACCCAGACTGTGAAAGTAGCAGATTCCAAATCCGACTTCAGACCAGTGACAAGTGGAGTACCACAGGGTTCAGTCCTGGGTCCTCTCCTGTTTGGTATTTACTTCTCTGAAGTACAGGCTAACACAGAAGTCTTTGGCTAACAACGTTCACAGATTACTGCAAACTAGGAGCCATAATCGAAACTCCTAACGATGTGGACATCCTACAAAAGGGCATCACTGACACAGATGCCTGGTTTCAAAGCCATGGCCTCAAGCTCAATGCCAAAAAGTGCATTGTCATCCCCTTTGGTAAAAACTCTGTACCCATGGACTACAACATAGGCGGTAGTATACTTAACACCGAAAGTGTGATAAGGGACCGAGGGACACAGGTGGACAGTAGTCTCTCCTTTGATAATCACATCGCCATGGTAGTCAGGAAATCCTTCTACGTGGCACACCTCATCACAAAAGGGTTCTCATCCAGAAAAAAAGAGGTCATTGTTCCCCTCTACACATTAGACCCATTATAGAGTACAATGCCTCTTTTGGTATGTACCTCACAAGGCATCTACAACAACTGGAAAGGCCACAGAAATACCTCACAAAGAGGATTACTGGCCTCAAACAGATGCCCTATGCAGACCGTCTCAAAAAAATCCAGCTTTACTCCGTTGCATATCACCTACACAAAGGTGATCTCTGTCTAACATACAAAGCTATGTCAAACCCAGAGCTGTTGGACATGCTCCACTTAAAGAAGTCCACATCCCTCTGAGCTACACACTCTAGGGACCTAAACCTTGTCACCACAATAAACAGAACATGCAGGAGGGATAGATTCCTGTCCCAGAGACTTCCCATTCTCTGGAATAAACTACCTATCTATATCAAACAAAGCTCCTCATTAGTACTCTTTAAGAAAAATCTTGATGATTGGATGGGAAATAGGAAATTCACCCTGGTGATCACTTCTGTGACTCTGCTTGACAGTGGCACAGGAAAATAATTTTCTTGGGCGGCAAAATCCAGGGTACCTTTTTGGCTGGGCTTGTTTTGGCCATAGGGCGATAGCCTAGTACCGACCTATGAACCTATTAACCTATGAGTACCTCCACATATGTGGGTTTATGTGTGGTGTCATTTAGTGTGGAAAGTGTGTGTGTTCTGGTAATCTGTTTGGCATTCGATTTGTCCTTATTTGAGAGTCTTGCCTCCAATTTCATAGTGTAACTACATCTCTCGCATGAAGTATTTCTTTGTTTCAGGAGTATGTGGTAGTCAGTTGACATGAGACAATTGCTGAATTTGCCTCAGGATGCTGTTGTCTATCAGGCTGGTCAGAGAGATGATGGGAAACTGCCTGTCCATGAAAACAGGCTTTACATGTATGTTTTATTAGGGAAAGGAATGGGTTAATTTGACAGGACTGTGCTGATAGTGCCAAAACTACAAGAGGGACCTATTGTCAGCTGTTTTGAGAAAAAACTGAGCTTCTAGGCTTTTGCATGTATACAGGGCACTGCTAACTGCCACTGAGCAAAAACTTTCACCTCGCAAATTAGAGATTTAAATATGAGCAAAGGGAAACACGTTTTAAGCCAACTGCCAATGAAGAAAGCACACAATTAGCCTTTCATCAGAAAATCCCCAACTCAGACAAGCAAGATCAGTGCACTGCTGCCACAAAGTGCAGAAAAACACCTTCTTAATACAGAATAGCAGACCAGGAGTCCAACTGTAACAAGACTACACAAACTACCTATAACAGCCATAAAACTAACAGATACAATGTAATATAATGCACGTAACTACTTAAATCTGTAGTAGACAGTACAGTTTTTTTTGCTATAAAGTACAAAAATAACAGAAATTAACTTAAGGTACTGCAAAAGTACAGTCACGGTATATAAGAAAAGTGCAAAATTACTTATTTTTTGTCTTTTCAGTAGTGGATTGCTCCAGGTAAACCCAGATTCTGAGCAATCAGTTACAAAGTTGCCAAATGAAAAGCAGCTCTGAGTGTGTATGCCAAAGGCCTTGCAAATGCAAGGCTTAAAAATGGGCAAAGAAAAATACATTTTATGCTTACTACCAATCAGGGAAGCACACAATAGGCCTTCAACCAGCAATCCCCAATTCAGACAAGTTAGATCAGCACACTTCTGCTACAAGGGTGTAGAAAAATGCAGAAAAAATACTTCTTAATGTAGAATAGCTTGTTTGGAGCCCAAGGGTATCACATACAATGTAATATAGTGCAATTTACTTAAAGCAGTAGCAGACAGTGCAGTTTATTTGAAACTGCTGAAGTACTGTCACAGTATATAAGAGAAGTACAAAAACACTCAGAACCCTTTTGTGTGTTTCCCAGCTCACAGGTAGATCAGGTAAACACCTTCTGCCACTAGATGAATACTCCCAGTCCTCCTAATGCAAGAAGTGTTTGTAGTAAAATGCTACCACAGACAACCTTAAAAAATATGAAATGTTACCACAGACAAATTAAAGATCCGGATACAGCAGTGAACTTTGCACAGTTTATAATAGTGTGATTATTCAATAAAAGTCTTCACGTTGTATAAATGAGCCAAGAGCCACTGAATTGTATAGAATTTATAAAGGCAATAAAAACAAGATAAGTTGATTAGTAAGCCCTCCAGCCAATAAAACTACATGCAGAAATCTCAAGTGTTTGCCCAACTAAAACAGAACAGGTTACCTCCCAGAGCACTAGATGGAAAATTCACTGACCTCTTGATGTAAAAACAAGTGTTTGCTAAAGTGTACAAATGCACTAATCCAACAGCTAGCTACATATTGAATTCAGATCAAGTAAATCAGTAGAACAAACAATGAGAGGCAGAATGTACTTTTTCAATATTAGCACAAGGAAAGGCAAAATAAATAATTCAAAATATCAGCAGCAGTGTAGCAAGAGAGGAGCTTATTAAGCTCAATTTACAGTAGGGCTAGACAACTTAAAATCACCAGGTTTAAAATGCAGATCAGAAAAGGGAAGGGTGGGTGGAAAAAACTAGCAATTATCAGCAGTGCTTTTGTTTATGCAGGGTTGAAATATTTTCAGAAAAAGACAAAGGCCCCAAAAATTCATTGTATGTTTAAGTATCACTCAAGAGACAATTTAACCAATGAAAAAACATGTGAAATGTGCAGCCTATATAATTTAAGTGTCTCTTACATAGAACAAAAACACCATGCCAAGGAGATTTCTTAAAACTGAAAACCTAGAACAAAAACACCAGGCCAAATAGATTTCTTAAAACAAAACAAAATGGAGCAGGCAAAACCTAAATATATTATGTTTGCCACAGAAATATTATTGAAACAGTTAGCAAGCTGCAGCAAACACATTTTTTCTGAGAGTTAAGTTAGGTATGGAGGTATGGTAGAAGGGTTACTTGAAAGGTAACAGTTTGGTGGTCAGAGTCCAGGCAGAAAAATGTGTTAACTCAGAAAAGGAAAATGCATTTGAAAGAAGTTAGAGAGTAGGTAAAATGAGGGGTTAAACTCAAACAGGATAAAAAGAATTCAAGAAAGAAAGAATGGTATAGAGTACAGTATTTAGCCAAGAATGGGGTAAGAGCAGAGCCAAGAACTGGATAAATTCTCCTAAAGATGAGTTTGAAAATCTATTATAACCCCAAGTAATATGTTGTTGGAAACAGCTTCTATTTTGGTGTTATTCAGTGAGTGAATTTCAAAATTAGTTTATTGATCAGGTGTGCTTTAGACAAGAAAAGTAGTAATTTTGTTTTTGGAAGGTAAGTACTAATTAAGCATTATGGATCCAGGTCTCAACAAAAGTAAGTGATACCTGGGTAAGCTGACGAAGTTTAAAGAGGGTATCTGATGTGCATATGAGTGTAGAGTCATTGGAATATTGTAGTATGGTTTGTCTTGTAGCAGTATGAAGATTGTTAGTGAGTATATTAACATGGAGGGTCCTAAGACTGAATCCTGTGGTACACAGGTACTTACAGGGCAATGTGGGGGCAAGAGTGTTCTGTTGTTTAATACTGTGTTGTCTGTCTGATAGGTAACTACTGAGTCACTGGAAGGAGAGGGCATAAGTTGAGAACTGACATTTCATTAAGGAGTTTACTATGAAAAACTATGTTAAATGCTTTGGAGAGATCAAGAAATAAAGAGGCAGCAAGTTGCTGGATTCCCTATGTTTGCTTATGGTTTCTGTGAAGGATATAAGAACAGTGGCTGTGCTGTGAGTTGGATGGAAGCCATGTTGGGTAGGGGTTTCGGGATGGATTTGTAGGAGGTATTGGAAGAACTGCTTGTGTAGGCATTTTTGAAGTATTTTGGAGAGGGGGGATAAAATTGCAATGGAACAGAAGTTATATGTATCTATTGAGGTACCCCCTTTGTGCAGGGTATAATGCATGCTTTTTCCAAATAAGGAGGCACAGGATTCATTCAGAGATCTATTGATTAATATTGATACAGGACAGGCTATGGTGTGAGCTGCCATTTTCAGGTTTTCTGATGGGAGGATGTCTGCAGCTGAGGAGCATGGTTTCAGCTTGAGAAGAAATTTAATAGCAGAGATGTATACAATGTTTATGATGAAATAGCCTGAATTTGAGTTTGCTGTAAGTTAGTTTCAGAATGCGGATGGGGGGTGGTTGTGACGTGATGTTTTATGATGGATGTATGTAGAGGAAGAGGTATTATGCTCACTGGTAAGTTATTTGGAGGATGAGACTGATATGGGTAGTTAGTCAGTTTTTGTTTAGGTTCATAGTCCTATAAATAATCTAGTTGGTGAAACATATGAATATTTCTAGTGGAGTGTTGTTGGGAGAAGGAGTGGGGGGATTTTGTTGCCAGTATGTAGTACTCTGCATATCGAGGAATATAATTTTTTGAGTAGATTTATGGTGCAGTTGCAATGGCCTTAGTATTGTTTTTTTATTGCTTGTTTTTACTTAAGTTATGTAGATATCTGTATTATTGATGATTATGTATTTTTTAAACCAAGTTTTGTAGGTGTGTCTCTCTTTTCCATACTAGTTTTAGTTGAGGTAGACAACCAAGGGGCATGTTTATTTATACTCTTTTTCTATGAAGTGGAGCATAAGTGTTGAGGGTGCCAAGGAAAAGGAAGTTGTATATATCAATCTCATTGTTCAGAGGAAGAATATACAAAGCAGATCAATTAATTTCTGTTAGGATATTGATAAAGGAGGTTTTGTTGATATTTTTTTGTGATTTTGTGTACGTTTAAGTTGGTGTGCATTTGGAATATGACTAGTATTTCTAAGGGTTTGGATGATAAGTGATTACTAAGTCTAGGGAGGTGCCGATGATACTGAATTTGCTCACCTCTGAGACTAAAATCCAGTCTAGAATACTGCCTCTGTTTGTGGAAGAAGTAAATCTAGTGGATGGTGTTATTAATTGTGTAAGGCCAAGGAGATTTATGCCAGAGGAGAGTGATACAGTTATAAGGGTTTGCCGATCTATGCTTACTTCATATAATGGATTTTATTTTTGTAGGTTATGGTGTTGGATGTCCAGAAAACAGCATACAAAAACAAACTAAAACTTCTTAAAAAACAAACTTGTCAAATAAGTCACAGGCAAACTCCAACCATGTGTTGCTTTTAATCAATGCACACTTTCATTTGGCTCCCTGGCCAAACTTCCTCAGACTTAAAAATGTTTCATCTAAAAACATTCCAATAAAATATAGCATAGCAAAATCACATGCTTCAGCACCACCAATGGTAGTGCACAGCCCTCACATTAATCAACACAATAATTGTTAGCACCTATCTGCCCTTTACAAGCATCCATTACATGCCTAAGAACAAACAGTGGGTGGATAAATCTAACCTCACATTCACATATTTTAAAAACCCTGTTAGATTAGGAATTTAAAAATGCAAGATAAATCTGGCAACAGTAAATCAAGTGCAGATGGAATCACTACTTGAAATAAATCCTATAAGAGTTAACTTGTCAAGCAGAGGGAGACAAATCTCTTACATAGGTACTTTAAGGATGCATCGGTCACAGAAAGGGAAAATGTCACCTTCTTGTTGAAATTTTATAAACACAAACAAACTATTACATTGGTATAACATTCGGCACAGTCTTACCATTAAGTCTTACTGCCAACGGCCCCATTTAAGCTGGATGGCATATACGGACCTTCATAGTGGCTCTTTTAAATAGCTCTTTTTCAGTCAGTTTACACATTTCCAAAGATAACTGAAGTCAGCGCAATAAACTTATACAACCACTCCTTCACAAAGTTGATGTGACAGCAGGCCTCTCTCTTCAGATCTCCGCCCATAAGAACTCACTCGTAATCAAGTGAGCGTGTTGTGTTGCCTTAAGACTTATCAGTCAACAGCAACAACAAAACCTACATCACTCCATAAGAAAATGCTCATCCATCAGGGCAATGAGCAGAAATAACAGATACATCAATTTCAAAGCTTGAGCTATCATAGTGAATGAATACACCTACTCTAAGCAGTGCTCTTAGTATTAGCGCTATAATCCGAGAAACCTACTAGGATGAATAAAGCCAATCAAGAATTTAAAGTAAGATAGAATGACATAAAACAGAACTAGAGTGTTCCCCATAAATCGAAGGGGTAATGGCTTATCTTATATGACTTTAGAATATAGTAGGCACAAAACAGTGCTAACTAAACTACCAGCTCACAACTTACAACTATACCATAGACTTAACCTATATGTCCAAATGGTGGTACATGGGTATCAAACAACCATATCCAAACATTCAGTCTACTACAAATTTGCTAAATCAAAAGTAACATGCATAAACATTTTATAGAACTAACTTATGTAACTATATTATGATATATCATATGCTATGAGTTCAATGAGCTCATTCTACTATAAATTTGCTAAATCAAAAGTAACATGCATAAACATTTTATAGAACTAACTTATGTAACTATATTATGATATAGCATATGCT
Organism: Protopterus annectens; assembly: GCF_019279795.1. Lineage (NCBI taxonomy): Eukaryota > Metazoa > Chordata > Ceratodontiformes > Protopteridae > Protopterus > Protopterus annectens. The sequence goes on along the minus strand of NC_056728.1, from coordinate 662,375,137 downwards.
ATGAGTTCAATGAGCTCATATAAGGGTGCTCTTAAGATAAAAGTAACATGCATAAACATTTCATAATTTATATGACTATATTATAATATATCATATTCTATGAGTTAAATGAACACAATAGGGATGCTCTTAAGGGACTACCCTAATGTTCCCCTTAATTTATACATTACATAAAATGCATTATCTTCCCAAGCTTTTTAACTTTAGGACACATTTAATTGAGTAAGCATCATTCAAGCCTGGGCATTTATATGCATCAAGCCTAATTTGCCAAAGCAATTCTAATTCTTCTAACTTTAAACTCACAGGGCCACCTCTTATATTGTGTGTAACACAGTCGATTGCTGAATATATAAATGAATGGTCTGTGAAGCATGAAACATGTTTCGCTAAGGCATTCTCCATCTTGCCCTTGCTAATTACATATTGGTGCTCATAGATGCATTCGCGGACCAGAACAGGATATCCTCTAGGATGGGTATATTGCTTCTGGGTAGAATATAGATAGCAATTATACAGATGGGGTTTTATATTGTTTAGTTTGAGTAAGGATTTAAGAATTTCAGAGTTATGGAATTTAAGAATTGGGTTGGAGTAGGATATTATCTTGCAGTGAGTTGTGAGAATGAGGGCAACTCTACCTGCTTTTTTATGTAGTTGTTCTGTTTTGATGATGCTACATCCAGTGGAGTATACTTCAGTGTCATTGATGCAGAATTGGTAGAACATTTTTTTAAATTATAATTCAAACTTGTTACTAAAAGTTTAGAGAGCACAACACTTTCAAGTGGCTATGCAAATCTTTATATGTGTATTTTGGAAAGTTCTCCTGTAAAAAAGGTTTGGGTTATCATCTGTTTCCAAAAATGTGCTCACTGAAGCAAGAAAGCAATCAATGGCTCCCATAACAAATTATTCTTAGTTCCGCCTAGGATTGCTACAAGAAAAAGTTAGTCCTCTATCATTCAGTAACCGTAACCACATGTCTTGTACATTTCAAAATGTCATCACTGGTGAAAATAGTTTCATAGGATATTTATCCTTATTCCAATGATTGCTTTCATTGAATTAACTGCTTTTTTGTTCATTTACATTTTGTTGCCAATAATATCATATGGAACAGAATCCATTTTGTGTGGGGGCCTACAGTGAAAAGAGCCACCATTCAAATTAGAAATATTTGTGCATCTATGGATATTAAAATGTGGGACTACAGATAATTCCTGTTTGGGAGTAATTGGTTTGCTTTTGGCACTACCTTAGAAATAAGAAGTTCTGATTTGTTTATGTGTTTTGTGTGTGTGTGTGTGTGTGTGTGTGTGTGTCCGCGCACGCATGCGCACATTGAATCAACAGGTGTGGTCAGTGCTGGATTGGTGCTTTGCTGCTTTTTGTTTTGTTTTGTTTTTGGAATTTGATATATTTGTTGTTGTTGTTGTTTAACCTAAACAGAGTCTGAGTAGAGTTCAGAAACATGAAAGGAGACTCAGCATCTAGAGCTTGACTGATGTTTGATTTCTTATGCATTCTAAGCAGTTGCTGATTGACACTGCTTTCACCCAATGATTCCTATACCATTGGCAGCATTTTTGAAAACAAGTTGAACAGAGGACTCATCTACTTCCCATGCAGAGCTAGTTCCAGTAGCATGACTGACAAAATATGTAAAAGTTAGTTCTCTGTAATATATACACTCATGAGTATGAGGTGCGATGGTTAGAGACAAAATATGTGACAATAACAGCTTTTGTATATAAAGCTAAGGTCATGCTAGTGTTAAAACTGCTTATGGTTATAGAAATTCACTATAGCCATATGACATGCTTCCAAAACTGCAACTTGTTTCCAAAGCAGCCTAATATATACGTCTTTAAGAATAAACATATAATGAGTAAAAGAGCTTTTAACATAAATACTGTAAGCTATGGTAAAATATTTTTATTTATTTAACTCATGTTAGGTAAGTAAACATTTTAGCTATGTCCCAGGCCTCACATGAAGACACTGTGTATGTAATGGCATACATTGGGATCAAATATTTAGAGGTTTGACTGTCATGCATATGACCTACTGGTGTTAAAGAAGCTTGATTGTCATCATCCCAGATTAGTATTTTATATAACCCATGCATGTGTTTGATCTGGAGTTCGCTTCCCACAGTGATCTATTCCAGGCATATAAGAACCGGACCAGGCATTGTTCCATTGCTCAGTCACAGTTGTTTTGCTATCTTGCACACACAGCAACTGGGAGCTGGCAAACTATGGAAAACAGAATGTTTACTGTTTTGAATGCTCAATATTATAAACTGCTACCAACAATGCATGTCATATGCAGACAAAATGTCTTCAACAAAATAGCTGCTGGATAGACACATTGGAGAATTTACTCTTTCCTTGGTATTTGATGATCTTGTATTTGGAATATATAATGACCAGTAGATATGGGAGGTATAGCCCACCGCATACTGGATGCAAGGAGACTGCAGAATGTCTCAAAGAATGCCTTAATTACCATTTTTTCTCAATTTTTCTCCACATTACAGACATCAGTATTTAGTAGTTTAGATATTTTCAAATGCATCCATATGTATGTGTGTAATATAAAATAATGCACCTATCTATCTATCTATCTATCTATGTATATATAAAATGTCATTTCCTGAATCCTTTCTGAATAATTCAAAATTTCCAGTACTTTGAATTTTGTAGAAAGGATTGCAAAGAATCCTTGTGATCAGTATCATAGCTACCCCAGGACCAAGGACTTAGGGCATGTCATCAGCCAATGCATATCTCTCTTTAATGCAATACCAGCTATTAAAATCCTATATTGCATTTGCAGTCAAACCTGAGTGCTTTAGCACTCTATGTGTGATCTAAACTGTATCGACTGCTTATTACATTATAGCAGCAGTTTGCTACAGGTAAAAAAAAAACTTTTTTCCCCTTTTACTTTAAACCAGTGTACTGTACCACTCTGTGCAGGCAGGGTATAAACTGAAGCAACTGTTTGGTACATTTGTAGCAAGTATTGTAGTAATTTGCTTAATATTATCATTACTATAATTATTATTATTGTTATTATTATTATTATTATTATTATTATTATTATTACTATTATTTATTTTTAAGGAAGTCAGGGCACATGAACAGGATGTGAATGGCTGGGGCAGGAGGGAGGTGGATGAGTCAGTATAAGGGACTGTTTTTTTTTTTTCTTGATCAATGGAAGAGCTGGGGGCATGGATCTGACTGTAATAAGCCACATGCTACAATGCAGGGATCTGCTTATTACAGTGAATTGATTTATTTTTCTTTTCTTTTTTTTTTTCTTTGTTGTTTTCACTGTAAGAGCTGGGGGATGCATCTAATTTTAATAGGCTAATTGCTTATTATAATAAAGTGTTTTTTTCTCTTTACTCGAAGAGCTGAGGGGCTAGAACACTGGCGGATGGTACCAGCACAGGATGCTGTTTGAGCCAGCTATGCTTCTGCTCATGCTTTTTCTGATTTTGTTTTCTTTTTCATTGCATTTTTGCTTGTTGTTGTTATGCTTTGTGTTTATTTTTTTATGATAAAAATGCTTAGTTACTCAAGATTTTCTTTTTTATGCTTTATTTTTCTCTTAGCTTACATATCATCATAAATATTGATGCATATCATATTATAGGTTCACATGTCATTATTAGGCTAGCTGCCCTTGCAGGCCATTTTAAGCCTTGCCAATTTCCCTTTTGGTGCTTGAATTAACCTATCTCATTGTTGTTAGATTGCCCCCACCCATCCTATGGTTATGTATTACCCCTAGTGAAAATACAAGGATCATAACATAAGCCTGTTACTTTAACTCCCATTATTTATATTTTCTACTGCTTAGTGATGCTGTTTCATCTATAGTGAACATTGCCTGCTTTGATGATGTACTATAATGTGAACCAATCTTATGTTAGAACTTACTACATTTTATAACTTTGTGTGATATTTCATGTTTAATCTATTTTAATTACTTCCATTATTTTTTGTACATCTTTTTTAGTTTGCTTAAACTTTGCAGTATTGTACTCTACTTTTCCTTGGAGCTTTTCTCACCAGGAATCCACTAAAATGTGCAAAGTACCTAGTCAGCTTTCCCCTGTAAATAAAAGCAAACAAAATAAAATAAAATAAAACAGAATAAATAAATAAACAAATAAATAAATAAATATATTTGCCAGTATAGGTGCTTGTGGATATACATATAAGAAATAATACAACCTTTTGCCTGTTTTGTTTAAAAAAGGGCAGTGTGATTGCTGTTTGTGTGAGACCATTCTGAAGAAGAAAAGGGGGTTTCTACCATATCCCCACTGTTGTGCAACTGTGGATTTAGTATATTTAAGTAAAACAGTAAGGAGCAACTCACCTACATTAGAATGCAGGGATCTTGACCCCCTGCTATAACAATTTTGTTAGTATTTACTTTTTTCAAAGCACATTTTGATCAGTATATTTGCAGTGAGCAGAATATTCTTGGAGAGTTATCCAACCCAGATAGGTTCCCTGTGTCATTTTAGATAAGCACCCCTATAACTCCTTGCATTATTTTATATAGAATAATTGTCAGGCTGATGGGTCTAAAAATTCCTTTGGATCTTGGAGCCATGAGATGACCTTTACGGGTCTATATTATACATCGAAGTCTTACAACTTTGAATGTTATAATGTCGAACCCAGTAGAGTGAACGCTGGAAATAGCGAAGCTGCAGAACACCAAATACTTTCCTAGGGAAAGTATTCAGTGGGCCGTTTCTGCAGCTTTGCTATTTTCTTGACTGTGGAGCAAAGATTACGGACCGTGTTAAGGTAAGTGCGCGAACGAAGGTGAGTGTGTGATTGGGCGTGGGTTAGGTGTTAGGATTAGGGTGCAGGTCAGGTAAGTGTGCGATTGTGTGGACATGAGGGTTAGGGTGGGGTAGGTGAGTTAGGGTTAGGGAGCGGGTAAGGTGATTGTGCATTAGTGACGGACTTTAGGGTTAGGGTTGGGGTAAGGTAAGTGGATAGCTAGTGGTGTACGTATGGTTTAGTGTCGGGTTTTATGAAGTGTGTGTGTGGATTATTTATTTTGGTGTGCTTGTGTTCTGTGTATGTTTGTCGGAACAGCGAATATTTTCCCTGGGAAAAAGTTCGCTATTCTGACTGATCAGTTTTCTGGAGTTTCGCTCTACTGCGTTCGATATTATAACATTCGAAGTTGTAAGACTTCAACGTTGTAATATAGACCCACCTTTAACATGGTAGCAGCCTAATCCAGTTGCACATGTATCAGAATTCAGTTATTTGAAGAAAGTTATGGAATTCAGTCATGAAATTTAAACAATGGAAAATGGCAAAGAAGATGTAGAAAATTTAAGGAATGTTCTCTGGATGACAATATTAAAATCCGTTTGTGAAAGCTCTCAGTTATAGGAACAGATGTGACTCAGTAATGACAATCTTTAATGAGCTAACATCATCAAATAAATGAGGTAAACGGTGATAGAATTTAAACAGACATAAATCTTGAAATAACTTAAAGGCAAGATGGCTGAAAATAAACAAGCAAACAAACATACCTCCTGAAAGACAGCTTAAAGACAAAGAATCTGAAATTACCAAACTGCAAGAAGAAATTATTAAATAAAATAATAAACTAAATGATCTTGTTGATCTTGAGAAGATACTGTTTTATAATTCATAAAATAATGATCCTAGATGTATTGTTTGCTAAAAAAACAAATAGTTAAATTCAATGACTTTGCAGAGTAGAAATAAAGTCAGAAAGAAAGAAATTGCTCACATGTGCTATAATGCTGCTATATTCTTATCAGTGCAAAGAATGGCTGGCAGAAGAAGCAGGAAAATAGAGTTACAAGATGGAATAATTTTGCAAGTAAATTACATACGTCTCTCAAGAAACAAATCAAACAAGGCAGAAAGATTTTTCCCTATAGGACCAAATTCTATAAAGATGAACTATTAACTTTATTTGTATGTCTTTATATTTTAACTGAAACTTGATTTTGACAGAGACTTTTTTAAATATATGGCAAGCTACTAAAGAACTTATAAGAATGCTCTTTCAAAGAAGTAATATTTCATAGAAAGAAAGAGGTAAAGTGATAGAAACCTGAGTTGCAGAGATGGAATGAGTAGAAAACAAAATTTAAGCAAAAACTCAGAATTTACCTGCTGTCAAACTGACGGGAAAATAAGAATACAAACCAAGCAAAACTCAAAATGTAAGAAATGCACCTCTTCCAAACCATCTATAATCTATTTATAATCCGTTTATATTGTATATACAAAACTCAAGGCATTAATAGAGAAAAAAATGTCAACTTCAAGAGAAAGCCCTAAAAGATTATATAGCAGACATATAATGTCAGGAAAGAAAAGTATACACCATTTTCTTGGCATCAGTACAAATCAGAAAGACTCATTATTTGATTATTTTTTTTCACAAGGCTCAGAGAATTTTGATGAATATTGTGATTCAGGTAGCTTGTCAAAACAAGATTATATTTATAATGAAACAAGTAAAAGAAATAGCTTAACAAGTAAAAGAAATTTATAATGAAACAAGTAAATGAAATAGTTTAACAAGTAAAAGAAATGTATAATGAAACAAGTAAAAGAAATACTTGGATAAAACAGAAAAGGTGCAATAATAGCTAAGTATTTAAATAAAGTTCCTTTATATACAATAATAGTTTTGTTTAATACATGACTGAACTATATATTTCTGATTTATTCTAAGAAAAATATATAGATTTTTTCTTTTAGGAGTTTTTACATCTTTAAGATGATTGTGTTTATTAGGAGTGTCTAAAATGTGTGTATATTTAACAGATAATTTAATTTTATTTAAAGCCGTCATGTTTAATTTAAAAAAATTA